>NC_091197.1:8790341-8845341 GCF_040958095.1 Procambarus clarkii | reverse complement strand
ATTTAGATTGTTAGAAGATTAAATATTTTTGAGTGTATTGCATATTGAAATGTTATATAAAATAGCCATACTGGCTTAGAGCTTTATCTTGATAATTAATTACTTTAAATATGCCTGATGAAGTTATTTCTTTCAACAATGCTTTCTCCATCACTAGTTTTCATCCAGTGAAAATATAGCATATCATAGTGCTAAATGAAAAATACTTCTAATTCATTCTACAGATCCATAGCTGCTGCTATGCATCTGTAAAATTGATGTTATTGAGTGAGAGTTTTGGCATAAACATTTTCTAATCTTGGAACTTTTTCTCCTGCCCACCTCCGCCACTCTGCAGACTTCATAGAAAGACTGCTCCTGCAGCCCTTCTGTAAGATGCTTAGTCTTGATGTTGACTGTTTACTAATATTTTACTTGATGTTGACTAACTCCTCCTCTTACAGTGGAAGATACTTCTCTCAAACTTTCAGTGTTGCTATGGGTTCCCCTCTCCCCTGTTCTTGCCAATCTCTATATGGAGTACTTCGAAACTGTTCTTCCCACTATTGATACTCATCCCTCTCTCTGGTTTTGCTATGTTGATGACATTTTTGCTCTATGGCTTCATGACCTTAGCATTTCCCAGCTTTTCCTTTCTTCTCTTAACAATCTGGCTCCTCCTATCAATTTCAAAGTTGAATAGGAATCTAATTCCCTAATTCCTATTATTGATGTTAATATTGACAGCTCTGTGTCCGGTTTCTCTTTCTCTGTTTACTGCAAACTCATGCATAGTGGTATGTGCATTCACTTCTTTTCCAACCATCCTCCTTCTGTTAAGAAAAGTATTCTTATTTCTGTGATCTGTGCATCAGCGACCCTCAGTTTCTCGATTCTGAAATTTCTTTTATTTACAAATCCTCCTCCTCCCCTTGGATACCCCTTACATTTTGTCAATTATGCATATTCTCAAACTAAATGTAATTTCTTTCATCTTAAACCTGTTTTCAACACTGGTGCCACTATGCTCTGCCTTCCTTTCATATCTGAACTAAAAAATCTTCTCTAATACCATACGTCCTTTTGATGTACAGCTCTGCTTTCAACAAACTAACACTCTTTGTAGTAATCTGGTTCACACTGATCCTTGTGCTTCCAATGCTGCTGGGGTCTACTCTCTTTCTTGTTCGTCTTGTCCTCTCCAAAACTTTGGGGAAACTGGCCGTACACTGAATGACAAATTTAAGGAACACAAAAAGAGGTGTTAAAGTGGGCAGACACAAACAATGCTCTCTTCTGTCATGTTAGGGACCCTAATCATCCTATAGGTTGGGCTTCTAATATAATCTTTCCTGCCTCTATTCTTCACAGATGTTGTCTTATTGAATCGGCTCTGATACACAACCTGCCCAACATGAACCTTGGTCCTGGCTTTGTTGCTGTTGACTCTTTCCTCTCACAGTACATACTTAAATGCTGTAACTTCTTAGCAAACATGATCTGACTTGAATTTTGTCTGTTTCTTATTCCTTTCCCGTTTATTATTCTTACCTTTAATCTTATATTCATCCTATTTTTACCTTATCTTTACATTCATCCTATTCTTACCTTATTTTTATTGGTGACCCTCGAAGAACATGGACATCAACATCAGTACTTAGGAGTCACTTGCTCCCAGAAAATAGACAGACTGCAGAGGCCGAGAGGAAATGTGCCACAATCAAAGCTAGAGCAACCTCCACCTCTGCAGAAGCACTCGCCTACAAGTGTCCCGTGTGTTGGCGAGCCTTCCTGACCCAGATTGGTCTCCTCCTCCATCATCCGACACAGCCACCGACCTTTGATCGGATATATTGAAGTTGGGGCCATCTTCACACCCGAAGGACGAACATCATCTTATTCTTACCTGCTCCTCACCTAATGATGAGGAACAGGATTGTGCTCATCACAAATTAGTTTGAACTAATTTACATATTTTCGGTATAAAAAGCGAATCAATCGCCATGAATTTCGCTCACAAATAAGGTCCACGAGTCATATTTTCAATATTTCCAACATTCTGAAAACTGTAAGTCAATTTGGGCAAAATCTCACCAATTGCCGTTTGCACTAATGCATATTTTCGATATAAAAAGTCGTAATTTTTAAAACTCCAAATATGTGCAATCACCCTAAGACAAGCGGCCCCCCACAGTGTTGGCCCCCCTAACACAGGGGGCCTCCCACAGTGTTGGCCCCCCTAACACAGGGGGCCTCCCACAGTGTTGGCACCCTAACACAGGGCCCCCACAGTGTCGTCACCCTAACACAGGGACCCCACAGTGTCGGCACCCTAACACAGGGACCCCCACAGTGTCGGCACCCTAACACAGGGACCCCCATAGTGTCGGCACCCTAACACAGGACCCCCCACAGTGTCTCCACCCTAGCACAGGAACCCCACAGTGTCTCCACCCTAACACAGGACCCCCCACAGTGTCTCCACCCTAACACAGGACCCTCCACAGTGTCTCCACCCTAACACAGGATCCCCACAGTGTTGGCACCCTAACACAGGGGCCCCCACAGTGTCGGCACGCTAACACAGGACCCTCCACAGTGTCAGTACCCTAACACAGGGCCCCCACAGTGTCAGCACCCTAGCACAGGGCCCTCCACAGTGTCGGCACCCTAACACAGGACCCCCCCCAGTGTCTCCACCCTAACACAGGACCCTGCACAGTGTCGGCACCCTAACACAGGACCCTCCACAGTATCGGCACCCTAACACAGGACCCTCCACAGTGTCTCCACCCTAACACAGGACCCCCACAGTGTCGGCACCCTAACACAGGACCCTCCACATTGTCTCCACCCTAACACAGGACCCCCCACAGTGTCTCCACCCTAACACAGGACCCCCTACAGTGTCTCCACCCTAACACACAACCATCCACAGTGTCGGCACCCTAACACAGGACCCCCCACAGTGTCTCCACCCTAACACAGGACCCTCCACAGTGTCGGCACCCTAACACAGGACCCTCCAGTGTCTCCACCCTAACACAGAACCCCCACAGTGTCGGCACCCTAACACAGGACCCCCACAGTGTCGGCACCCTAACACAGGACCCCCCACAGTGTCGGCACCCTAACACAGGACCCTCCACAGTGTCGGCACCCTAACACAGGACCCCCACAGTGTCGGCACCCTAACACAGGACCCCCCACAGTGTCTCCACCCTAGCACAGGAACCCCACAGTGTCTCCACCCTAACACAGGACCCCCACAGTGTCGGCACCCTAACACAGGACCCCCACAGTGTCGGCACCCTAACACAGGACCCCCCACAGTGTCGGCACCCTAACACAGGACCCCCCACAGCGTCTCCACCCTAACACAGTACCCCCCACAGTGTTGGCACCCTAACACAGGACCCCCACAGTGTCGGCACCCAAACAAAGGACCCCATACTGTGTCTCCACCCTAGCACAGGAACCCCACAGTGTCTCCACCCTAACACAGGACCCCCACAGTGTCGGCACCCTAACACAGGGTGGAGACACTGTGGGGGGTCCTGTGTTAGGGTGCCGACACTGTGGGGGGTCCTAACACAGGACCCTCCACAGTGTCTCCACTCTAACACAGGACCCTCCACAGTGTCGGCACCCTAACACAGGACCCCCCACAGTGTCGGCACCCTAGCACAGGAACCCCACTGTATCTCCACCCTAACACAGGACCCCCCACAGTGTCGGCACCCTAGCACAGGAACCCCACAGTGTCTCCACCCTAACACAGGACCCCCCCACAGTGTCTCCACCCTAGCACAGGACCCCCTACAGTGTCTCCACCCTAACACAGGACCCTCCACAGTGTCTCCATGCTAACACAGAACCCTCCACAGTGTCGGCACCCTAACACAGGACCCCCCCCCCAGTGTCGGCACCCTAGCACAGAAACCCCAGTGTCTCCACCCTAACACAGGACCCCCACAGTGTCTCCACCCTAGCACAGGAACCCCACAGTGTCTCCACCCTAGCACAGGACCCTCCACAATGTCTCCACCCTAACACAGGATCCTCCACAGTGTCTCCACCCTAACACAGGACCCCCCACAGTGTCGGCACCCTGACACAGGACCCTCCACAGTGTCTCCACCCTAACACAGGACCCTCCACAGTGTCGGCACCCTAACACAGGTCCCTCCACAGTGTCTCCACCCTAACACAGGACCCTCCACAGTGTCGGCACCCTAACACAGGGACCCCCACAGTGTCTCCACCCTAACACAGGACCCCCCACAGTGTCGGCACCCTAACACAGGACCCTCCACAGTGTCGGCACCCTAACACAGGACCCTCACAGTGTCGGCACCCTAACACAGGACCCCCCACAGTGTCTCCACCCTAGCACAGCAACCCCACAGTGTCTCCACCCTAACACAGGAACCCCACAGTGTCTCCACCCTAGCACAGGACCCTCCACAGTGTCTCCACCCTAACACAGGACCCTCCACAGTGTCGGCACCCTAACACAGGACCCCCCACAGTGTCTCCAGCCTAGCACAGGACCCCCCACAGTGTCGGAACCCTAACACAGGACCCCCACAGTGTCGGCACCCTAACACAGGACCCCCACAGTGTAGGCACCCTAACACAGGACCCCTCACAGTGTCGGCACCCTAACACAGGACCCTCCACAGTGTCGGCACCCTAACACAGGACCCCACAGTGTCGGCACCCTAACACAGGACCACCCACATGGTCTCCACACTAGCACAGGAACCCCACAGTGTCTCCACCCTAACACAGGACCCCCCACAGTGTCGGCACCCTAACACAGGACCCCCACAGTGTCGGCACACTAATACAGGACCCTCCACAGTGTCGGCACCCTAACACAGGACCCCCACAGTGTCGGCACCCTAACACAGGACCCTCCACAGTGTCGGCACCCTAACATAGGACCCTCCACAGTGTCGGCACCCTAACACAGGGCCCCCACAGTGTCGGCACCCTAACACAGGGCCCCCACAGTGTCGGCACCCTAACACAGGGCCCCCACAGTGTCGGCACCCTAACAGGGACCCTCACAGTGTCGGCACCCTAACACAGGGACCCCCACAGTGTCTCCACCCTAACACAGGACCCCCCACAGTGTCGGCACCCTAACACAGGACCCCCACAGTGTCGGCACCCTAACACAGGACCCCCACAGTGTCGGCACCCTAACACAGGACACCCCACAGTGTCGGCACCCTAACACAGGACCCTCCACAGTGTCGGCACCCTAACACAGGACCCCCACAGTGTCGGCATCCTAACACAGGACCCCCCACAGTGTCTCCACCCTAGCACAGGAACCCCACAGTGTCTCCACCCTAACACAGGACCCCTCACAGTGTCGGCACCCTAACACAGGACCCCCACAGTTTCGGCACCCTAACACAGGAACCCCACAGTGTCTGCACCCTAACACAGGACCCCCCACAGTGTCTCCACCCTAACACAGGACCCCCCACAGTGTCGGCACCCTAACACAGGACCCCCACAGTGTCGGCACCCTAACACAGGACCCCCCACAGTGTCTCCACCCTAGCACAGGAACCCCACAGTGTCTCCACCCTAACACAGGACCCCCACAGTGTCGGCACCCTAACACAGGACCCCCTACAGTGTCTCCACCCTAGCACAGGAACCCCACAGTGTCTCCACCCTAACACAGGAACCCCACAGTGTCTCCACCCTAACACAGGACCCTCCACAGTGTCTCCACCCTAACACAGGACCCTCCACAGTGTCTCCACCCTAACACAGGACCCTCCACAGTGTCGGCACCCTAGCACAGGAACCCCACTGTATCTCCACCCTAACACAGGACCCCCCACAGTGTCGGCACCCTAGCACAGGAACCCCACAGTGTCTCCACCCTAACACAGGACCCCCACCGTGTCTCCACCCTAGCACAGGAACCCCACAGTGTCTCCACCCTAACACAGGACCCCCCCACAGTGTCTCCACCCTAGCACAGGACCCCCCACAGTGTCTCCACCCTAACACAGGACCCTCCACAGTGTCTCCACCCTAACACAGAACCCTCCACAGTGTCGGCACCCTAACACAGGACCCCCCCCAGTGTCGGCACCCTAGCACAGGAACCCCAGTGTCTCCACCCTAACACAGGACCCCCACAGTGTCTCCACCCTAGCACAGGAACCCCACAGTGTCTCCACCCTAGCACAGGACCCTCCACAATGTCTCCACCCTAACACAGGACCCTCCACAGTGTCTCCACCCTAACACAGGACCCCCCACAGTGTCGGCACCCTAACACAGGACCCTCCACAGTGTCTCCACCCTAACACAGGACCCTCCACAGTGTCGGCACCCTAACACAGGACCCTCCACAGTGTCTCCACCCTAACACAGGACCCTCCTCAGTGTCGGCACCCTAACACAGGACCCCCACAGTGTCGGCACCCTAACACAGGACCCCCCACAGTGTCTCCACCCTAACACAGGACCCCCACAGTGTCGGCACCCTAACACAGGACCCTCCACAGTGTCGGCACCCTAACACAGGACCCTCCACAGTGTCGGCACCCTAACACAGGGCCCCCACAGTGTCGGCACCCTAACACAGGGCCCCCACAGTGTCGGGACCCTAACACAGGGCCCCCACAGTGTCGGCACCCTAACAGGGACCCTCACAGTGTCGGCACCCTAACACAGGGACCCCCACAGTGTCTCCAACCTAACACAGGACCCCCCACAGTGTCGGCACCCTAACACAGGACCCTCCACAGTGTCGGCACCGTAACACAGGACCCTCCACAATGTCTCCACCCTAACACAGAACCCCCACAGTGTCGGCACCCTAACACAGGACCCCCACAGTGTCGGCACCCTAACACAGGGCCCCCCACAGTGTCTCCACCCTAGCACAGCAACCCCACAGTGTCTCCACCCTAACACAGGAACCCCACAGTGTCTCCACCCTAACACAGGACCCTCCACAGTGTCTCCACCCTAACACAGGACCCTCCACAGTGTCGGCACCCTAACACAGGACCCCCCACAGTGTCTCCACCCTAGCACAGGACCCCCCACAGTGTCGGAACCCTAACACAGGACCCCCACAGTGTCGGCACCCTAACACAGGACCCCCACAGTGTCGGCATCCTAACACAGGACCCCCCACAGTGTCGGCACCCTAACACAGGACCCTCCACAGTGTCGGCACCCTAACACAGGACCCCCACAGTGTCGGCACCCTAACACAGGACCCCCCACAGTGTCTCCACCCTAGCACAGGAACCCCACAGTGTCTCCACCCTAACACAGGACCCCCCCACAGTGTCGGCACCCTAACACAGGACCCCCACAGTGTCGGCACCCTAACACAGGACCCCCCACAGTGTCGGCACCCTAACACAGGATCCCCCACAGTGTCTCCACCCTAGCACAGGACCCCCCACAGTGTCGGCACCCTAACACAGGACCCCCACAGTGTCGGCACCCTAACACAGGACCCCCCACAGTGTCTCCACCCTAGCACAGGAACCCCACAGTGTCTCCACCCTAACACAGGACCCCCCACAGTGTCGGCACCCTAACACAGGACCCCCACAATGTCGGCACCCTAACACAGGACCCCCCACAGTGTCGGCACCCTAACACAGGACCCCCCACAGTGTCTCCACCCTAACACAGGACCCCCCACAGTGTCGGCACCCTAACACAGGACCCCCACAGTGTCGGCACCCTAACACAGGACCCCCCACAGTGTCTCCACCCTAGCACAGGAACCCCACAGTGTCTCCACCCTAACACAGGACTCCCACAGTGTCGGCACCCTAACACAGGACCCCCCACAGTGTCTCCACCCTAGCACAGGAACCCCACAGTGTCTCCACCCTAACACAGGAACCCCACAGTGTCTCCACCCTAACACAGGACCCTCCACAGTGTCTCCACCCTAACACAGGACCCTCCACAGTGTCGGCACCCTAACACAGGACCCCCCACAGTGTCGGCACCCTAGCACAGGAACCCCACTGTATCTCCACCCTAACACAGGACCCCCCACAGTGTCGGCACCCTAGCACAGGAACTCCACAGTGTCTCCACCCTAACACAGGACCCCCACCGTGTCTCCACCCTAGCACAGGAACCCCACAGTGTCTCCACCCTAACACAGGACCCCCGCACAGTGTCTCCACCCTAGCACAGGACCCCCCACAGTGTCTCCACCCTAACACAGGACCCTCCACAGTGTCTCCACCCTAACACAGGACCCTCCACAGTGTCGGCACCCTAACACAGGACCCCCCCCCTAGTGTCGGCACCCTAGCACAGGAACCCCAGTGTCTCTACCCTAACACAGGACCCCCACAGTGTCTCCACCCTAGCACAGGAACCCCACAGTGTCTCCACCCAAGCACAGGACCCTCCACAATGTCTCCACCCTAACACAGGACCCTCCACAGTGTCTCCACCCTAACACAGGACCCCCCACAGTGTCGGCACCCTAACACAGGACCCTCCACAGTGTCTCCACCCTAACACAGGACCCTCCACAGTGTCGGCACCCTAACACAGGACCCTCCACAGTGTCTCTACCCTAACACAGGACCCTCCACAGTGTCGGCACCCTAACACAGGACCCCCACAGTGTCGGCACCCTAACACAGGACCCTCCACAGTGTAGGCACCCTAACACAGGACCCCCACAGTGTCGGCACCCTAACACAGGACCCCCCACAGTGTCTCCACCCTAACACAGGACCCCCACAGTGTCGGCACCCTAACACAGGACCCTCCACAGTGTCGGCACCCTAACACAGGACCCTCCACAGTGTCGGCACCCTAACACAGGGCCCCCACAGTGTCGGTACCCTAACACAGGGCCCCCACAGTGTCGGCATCCTAACACAGGACCCCCACAGTGTCGGCACCCTAACACAGGACCCCCACAGTGTCGGCACCCTAACACAGGACCCTCCACAGTGTCGGCACCCTAACACAGGACCCCCCACAGTGTCTCCACCCTAGCACAGGACCCCCCATAGTGTCGGCACCCTAACACAGGAACCTCACAGTGTCGGCACCCTAACACAGGACCCCCCACAGTGTCTCTACCCTAGCACAGGAACCCCACAGTGTCTCCACCCTAACACAGAACCCCCCACAGTGTCGGCACCCTAACACAGGACCCCCACAGTGTCGGCACCCTAACACAGGACCCCCCACAGTGTCGGCACCCTAACACAGGACCCCTCACAGTGTTTCCACCCTAACACAGGACCCCCACAGTGTCGGCACCCTAGCACAGGACCCCCACAGTGTCGGCACCCTAACACAGGACCCCCCACAGTGTCTCCACCCTAGCAAAGGAACCCCACAGTGTCTCCTCCCTAACACAGGTCCCTTACAGTGTCGGCACCCTAACACAGGACCCCCCACAGTGTCTCCACCCTAGCACAGGAACCCCACAGTGTCTCCACCCTAGCACAGGAACCCCACAGTGTCTCCACCCTAACACAGGACCCCCCACAGTGTCGGCACCCTAACACAGGACCCCCACAATGTCGGCACCCTAACACAGGACCCCCCACAGTGTCGGCACCCTAACACAGGACCCCCCACAGTGTCTCCACCCTAACACAGGACCCCCCACAGTGTCGGCACCCTAACACAGGACCCCCACAGTGTCGGCACCCTAACACAGGACCCCCCACAGTGTCTCCACCCTAGCACAGGAACCCCACAGTGTCTCCACCCTAACACAGGACTCCCACAGTGTCGGCACCCTAACACAGGACCCCCCACAGTGTCTCCACCCTAGCACAGGAACCCCACAGTGTCTCCACCCTAACACAGGAACCCCACAGTGTCTCCACCCTAACACAGGACCCTCCACAGTGTCTCCACCCTAACACAGGACCCTCCACAGTGTCGGCACCCTAACACAGGACCCCCCACAGTGTCGGCACCCTAGCACAGGAACCCCACTGTATCTCCACCCTAACACAGGACCCCCCACAGTGTCGGCACCCTAGCACAGGAACTCCACAGTGTCTCCACCCTAACACAGGACCCCCACCGTGTCTCCACCCTAGCACAGGAACCCCACAGTGTCTCCACCCTAACACAGGACCCCCGCACAGTGTCTCCACCCTAGCACAGGACCCCCCACAGTGTCTCCACCCTAACACAGGACCCTCCACAGTGTCTCCACCCTAACACAGGACCCTCCACAGTGTCGGCACCCTAACACAGGACCCCCCCCCTAGTGTCGGCACCCTAGCACAGGAACCCCAGTGTCTCCACCCTAACACAGGACCCCCACAGTGTCTCCACCCTAGCACAGGAACCCCACAGTGTCTCCACCCAAGCACAGGACCCTCCACAATGTCTCCACCCTAACACAGGACCCTCCACAGTGTCTCCACCCTAACACAGGACCCCCCACAGTGTCGGCACCCTAACACAGGACCCTCCACAGTGTCTCCACCCTAACACAGGACCCTCCACAGTGTCGGCACCCTAACACAGGACCCTCCACAGTGTCTCTACCCTAACACAGGACCCTCCACAGTGTCGGCACCCTAACACAGGACCCCCACAGTGTCGGCACCCTAACACAGGACCCTCCACAGTGTAGGCACCCTAACACAGGACCCCCACAGTGTCGGCACCCTAACACAGGACCCCCCACAGTGTCTCCACCCTAACACAGGACCCCCACAGTGTCGGCACCCTAACACAGGACCCTCCACAGTGTCGGCACCCTAACACAGGACCCTCCACAGTGTCGGCACCCTAACACAGGGCCCCCACAGTGTCGGTACCCTAACACAGGGCCCCCACAGTGTCGGCATCCTAACACAGGACCCCCACAGTGTCGGCACCCTAACACAGGACCCCCACAGTGTCGGCACCCTAACACAGGACCCTCCACAGTGTCGGCACCCTAACACAGGACCCCCCACAGTGTCTCCACCCTAGCACAGGACCCCCCATAGTGTCGGCACCCTAACACAGGACCCTCACAGTGTCGGCACCCTAACACAGGACCCCCCACAGTGTCTCTACCCTAGCACAGGAACCCCACAGTGTCTCCACCCTAACACAGAACCCCCCACAGTGTCGGCACCCTAACACAGGACCCCCACAGTGTCGGCACCCTAACACAGGACCCCCCACAGTGTCGGCACCCTAACACAGGACCCCTCACAGTGTTTCCACCCTAACACAGGACCCCCACAGTGTCGGCACCCTAGCACAGGACCCCCACAGTGTCGGCACCCTAACACAGGACCCCCCACAGTGTCTCCACCCTAGCACAGGAACCCCACAGTGTCTCCTCCCTAACACAGGACCCTTACAGTGTCGGCACCCTAACACAGGACCCCCCACAGTGTCTCCACCCTAGCACAGGAACCCCACAGTGTCTCCACCCTAACACAGGAACCCCACAGTGTCTCCACCCTTACACAGGACCCTCCACAGTGTCTCCACCCTAACACAGGACCCTCCACAGTGTCGGCACCCTAACACAGGACCCCCCACAGTGTCGGCACCCTAGCACAGGAACTCCACTGTATCTCCACCCTAACACAGGACCCCCCACAGTGTCGGCACCCTAGCACAGGAACCCCACAGTGTCTCCACCCTAACACAGGACCCCCACTGTGTCTACACCCTAGCACAGGAACCCCACAGTGTCTCCACCCTAACACAGGACCCCCCCACAGTGTCTCCACCCTAGCACAGGACCCCCCACAGTGTCTCCACCCTAACACAGGACCCTCCACAGTGTCTCCACCCTAACACAGAACCCCCCACAGTGTCGGCACCCTAACACAGGACCCCCCCCAGTGTCGGCACCCTAGCACAGGAACCCCAGTGTCTCCACCCTAACACAGGACCCCCACAGTGTCTCCACCCTAGCACAGGAACCCCACAGTGTCTCCACCCTAGCACAGGACCCTCCACAATGTCTTCACCCTAACACAGGACCCTCCACAGTGTCTCCACCCTAACACAGGACCCCCCACAGTGTCGGCACCCTAACACAGGACCCCCACAGTGTCGGCACCCTAACACAGGACCCTCCACAGTGTCTCCACCCTAACACAGGAACCCCACAGTGTCTCCACCCTAGCACAGGACCCTCCACAATGTCTTCACCCTAGCACAGGACCCTCCACAATGTCTTCACCCTAACACAGGACCCTCCACAGTGTCTCCACCCTAACACAGGACCCTCCACAGTGTCGGCACCCTAACACAGGACCCTCCACAGTGTCTCCACCCTAACACAGGACCCTCCACAGTGTCGGCACCCTAATACAGGACCCCCACAGTGTCGGCACCCTAACACATGACCCTCCACAGTGTCGGCACCCTAACACAGGACCCCCACAGTGTCGGCACCCGAACACAGGACCCCCCACAGTGTCTCCACCCTAACACAGGACCCCCACAGTGTCGGCACCCTAACACAGGACCCTCCACAGTGTCGGCACCCTAACAGAGGACCCTTCACAGTGTCGGCACCCTAACACAGGGCCCCCACAGTGTCGGCACCCTAACACAGGGCCCCCACAGTGTCGGCACCCTAACACAGGGCCCTCACAGTGTCGGCACCCTAACAGGGACCCTCACAGTGTCGGCACCCTAACACAGGGACCCCCACAGTGTCTCCACCCTAACACAGGACCCCCCACAGTGTCGGCACCCTAACACAGGACCCTCCACAGTGTCGGCACCGTAACACAGGACCCTCCACAATGACTCCACCCTAACACAGAACCCCCACAGTGTCGGCACCCTAACACAGGACCCCCACAGTGTCGGCACCCTAACACAGGACCCCCACAGTGTCGGCACCCTTTACACTGGCCCCCCACAGTGTCTCCACCCTAACACAGGACCCCCACAGTGTCAGAACCCTAACACAGGACCCCCACAGTGTCGGCACCCTAACACAGGACCCTCCACAGTGTCGGCACCCTAACACAGGACCCCCCCCAGTGACGGCACCCTAACACAGGACCCCCACAGTGTCGGCACCCTAACACAGGACCCTCCACATTGTTGGCACCCTAACACAGGACCCTCCACAATGTCTCCACCCTAACACAGGACCCCCCACAGTGTCTCCACCCTAGCACAGGAACCCCACAGTGTGTCCACCCTAACACAGGACCCCCACAGTGTCGGCACCCTAACACAGGACCCCCACAGTGTCGGCACCCTAACACAGGACCCCCCAAAGTGTCGGCACCCTAACACAGGACCCCTCACAGTGTCTCCACCCTAACACAGGACCCCCCTCAGTGTCGGCACCCTAACACAGGACCCCCACAGTGTCGGCACCCTAACACAGGACCCCCCCAGTGTCTCCACCCTAGCACAGGAACCCCACAGTGTCTCCACCCTAACACAGGACCCCCACAGTGTCGGCACCCTAACACAGGACCCCCCCACAGTGTCTCCACCCTAGCACAGGAACCCCACAGTGTCTCCACCCTAACACAGGAACCCCACAGTGTCTCCACCCTAATACAGGACCCCCCACAGTGTCTCCACCCTAACACAGGACCCTCCACAGTGTCGGCACCCTAACACAGGACCCCCCACAGTGTCGGCACCCTAGCACAGGAACCCCACTGTATCTCCACCCTAACACAGGACCCCCCACAGTGTCGGCACCCTAGCACAGGAACCCCACAGTGTCTCCACCCTAACACAGGACCCCCACCGTGTCTCCACCCTAGCACAGGAACCCCACAGTGTCTCCACCCTAGCACAGGACCCCCCACAGTGTCTCCACCCTAACACAGGACCCTCCACAGTGTCTCCACCCTAACACAGGACCCTCCACAGTGTCGGCACCCTAACACAGGACCCCCCCCCAGTGTCGGCACCCTAGCTCAGGAACCCCAGTGTCTCCACCCTAACACAGGACCCTCCACAGTGTCGGCACCCTAACACAGGACCCCCACAGTGTCGGCACCCTAACACAGGCCCCCCCACAGTGTCTCCACCCTAGCACAGGAACCCCACAGTGTCTCCACCCTAACACAGGACCCCCCACAGTGTCGGCACCCTAACACAGGACCCCTACAGTGTCGGCACCCTAACACAGGACCCCCCACAGTGTCGGTACCCTAACACAGGATCCCCCACAGTGTCTCCACCCTAGCACAGGACCCCCCACAGTGTCGGCACCCTAACACAGGACCCCCACAGTGTCGGCACCCTAACACAGGACCCCCCACAGTGTCTCCACCCTAGCACAGGAACCCCACAGTGTCTCCACCCTAACACAGGACCCCCCACAGTGTCGGCACCCTAACACAGGACCCCCACAGTGTCGGCACCCTAACACAGGACCCCCCACAGTGTCGGCACCCTAACACAGGACCCCCACAGTGTCTCCACCCTAACACAGGACCCCCCACAGTGTCGGCACCCTAACACAGGACCCCCACAGTGTCGGCACCCTAACACAGGACCCCCCACAGTGTCTCCACCCTAGCACAGGAACCCCACAGTGTCTCCACCCTTACACAGGACTCCCACAGTGTCGGCACCCTAACACAGGACCCCCCACAGTGTCTCCACCCTAGCACAGGAACCCCACAGTGTCTCCACCCTAACACAGGAACCCCACAGTGTCTCCACCCTAACACAGGACCCTCCACAGTGTCTCCACCCTAACACAGGACCCTCCACAGTGTCGGCACCCTAACACAGGACCCCCCACAGTGTCGGCACCCTAGCACAGGAACCCCACTGTATCTCCACCTTAACACAGGACCCCCCACAGTGTCGGCACCCTAGCACAGGAACCCCACAGTGTCTCCACCCTAACACAGGACCCCCACCGTGTCTCCACCCTAGCACAGGAACCCCACAGTGTCTCCACCCTAACACAGGACCCCCGCACAGTGTCTCCACCCTAGCACAGGACCCCCCACAGTGTCTCCACCCTAACACAGGACCCTCCACAGTGTCTCCACCCTAACACAGGACCCTCCACAGTGTCGGCACCCTAACACAGGACCCCCCCTAGTGTCGGCACCCTAGCACAGGAACCCCCAGTGTCTCCACCCTAACACAGGACCCCCACAGTGTCTCCACCCTAGCACAGGAACCCCACAGTGTCTCCACCCAAGCACAGGACCCTCCACAATGTCTCCACCCTAACACAGGACCCTCCACAGTGTCTCCACCCTAACACAGGACCCCCCACAGTGTCGGCACCCTAACACAGGACCCTCCACAGTGTCTCCACCCTAACACAGGACCCTCCACAGTGTCGGCACCCTAACACAGGACCCTCCACAGTGTCTCCACCCTAACACAGGACCCTCCACAGTGTCGGCACCCTAACACAGGACCCCCACAGTGTCGGCACCCTAACACAGGACCCTCCACAGTGTAGGCACCCTAACACAGGACCCCCTTAGTGTCGGCACCCTAACACAGGACCCCCCACAGTGTCTCCACCCTAACACAGGACCCCCACAGTGTCGGCACCCTAACACAGGACCCTCCACAGTGTCGGCACCCTAACACAGGACCCTCCACAGTGTCGGCACCCTAACACAGGGCCCCCACAGTGTCGGTACCCTAACACAGGGCCCCCACAGTGTCGGCATCCTAACACAGGACCCCCACAGTGTCGGCACCCTAACACAGGACCCCCACAGTGTCGGCACCCTAACACAGGACCCTCCACAGTGTCGGCACCCTAACACAGGACCCCCCACAGTGTCTCCACCCTAGCACAGGACCCCCCATAGTGTCGGCACCCTAACACAGGACCCTCACAGTGTCGGCACCCTAACACAGGACCCCCCACAGTGTCTCTACCCTAGCACAGGAACCCCACAGTGTCTCCACCCTAACACAGAACCCCCCACAGTGTCGGCACCCTAACACAGGACCCCCACAGTGTCGGCACCCTAACACAGGACCCCCCACAGTGTCGGCACCCTAACACAGGACCCCTCACAGTGTTTCCACCCTAACACAGGACCCCCCACAGTGTCGGCACCCTAACACAGGACCCCCACAGTGTCGGCACCCTAACACAGGACCCCCCACAGTGTCTCCACCCTAGCACAGGAACCCCACAGTGTCTCCTCCCTAACACAGGACCCTTACAGTGTCGGCACCCTAACACAGGACCCCCCACAGTGTCTCCACCCTAGCACAGGAACCCCACAGTGTCTCCACCCTAACACAGGAACCCCACAGTGTCTCCACCCTTACACAGGACCCTCCACAGTGTCTCCACCCTAACACAGGACCCTCCACAGTGTCGGCACCCTAACACAGGACCCCCCACAGTGTCGGCACCCTAGCACAGGAACCCCACTGTATCTCCACCCTAACACAGGACCCCCACAGTGTCGGCACCCTAGCACAGGAACCCCACAGTGTCTCCACCCTAACACAGGACCCCCACTGTGTCTCCACCCTAGCACAGGAACCCCACAGTGTCTCCACCCTAACACAGGACCCCCCACAGTGTCTCCACCCTAGCACAGGACCCCCCACAGTGTCTCCACCCTAACACAGGACCCTCCACAGTGTCTCCACCCTAACACAGGACCCTCCACAGTGTCGGCACCCTAACACAGGACCCCCCCCAGTGTCGGCACCCTAGCACAGGAACCCCAGTGTCTCCCCCCTAACACAGAACCCCCACAGTGTCTCCACCCTAGCACAGGAACCCCACAGTGTCTCCACCCTAGCACAGGACCCTCCACAATGTCTTCACCCTAACACAGGACCCTCCACAGTGTCTCCACCCTAACACAGGACCCCCCACAGTGTCGGCACCCTAACACAGGACCCTCCACAGTGTCGGCACCCTAACACAGGACCCTCCATAGTGTCTCCACCCTAACACAGGACCCTCCACAGTGTCGGCACCCTAACACAGGACCCCCACAGTGTCGGCACCCTAACACATGACCCTCCACAGTGTCGGCACCCTAACACAGGACCCCCACAGTGTCGGCACCCGAACACAGGACCCCCCACAGTGTCTCCACCCTAACACAGGACCCCCACAGTGTCGGCACCCTAACACAGGACCCTCCACAGTGTCGGCACCCTAACAGAGGACCCTCCACAGTGTCGGCACCCTAACACAGGGCCCCCACAGTGTCGGCACCCTAACACAGGGCCCCCACAGTGTCGGCACCCTAACACAGGGCCCTCACAGTGTCGGCACCCTAACAGGGACCCTCACAGTGTCGGCACCCTAACACAGGGACCCCCACAGTGTCTCCACCCTAACACAGGACCCCCCACAGTGTCGGCACCCTAACACAGGCTCCTCCACAGTGTCGGCACCGTAACACAGGACCCTCCACAATGACTCCACCCTAACACAGAACCCCCACAGTGTCGGCACCCTAACACAGGACCCCCACAGTGTCGGCACCCTTTACACTGGCCCCCTACAGTGTCTCCACCCTAACACAGGACCCCCACAGTGTCGGCACCCTAACACAGGACCCCCACAGTGTCGGCACCCTAACACAGGACCCTCCACAGTGTCGGCACCCTAACACAGGACCCCCCCCCCAGTGACGGCACCCTAACACAGGACCCCCCACAGTGTCGGCACCCTAACACAGGACCCTCCACATTGTCGGCACCCTAACACAGGACCCTCCACAATGTCTCCACCCTAACACAGGACCCCCCACAGTGTTTCCACCCTAGCACAGGAACCCCACAGTGTGTCCACCCTAACACAGGACCCCCCACAGTGTCGGCACCCTAACACAGGACCCCCACAGTGTCGGCACCCTAACACAGGACCCCCCACAGTGTCGGCACCCTAACACAGGACCCCTCACAATGTCTCCACCCTAACACAGGACCCCCCACAGTGTCGGCACCCTAACACAGGACCCCCACAGTGTCGGCACCCTAACACAGGACCCCCCTAGTGTCTCCACCCTAGCACAGGAACCCCACAGTGTCTCCACCCTAACACAGGACCCCCACAGTGTCGGCACCCTAACACAGGACCCTCCACAGTGTTTCCACCCTAACACAGGAACCCCACAGTGTCTCCACCCTAACACAGGACCCTCCACAGTGTCTCCACCCTAACACAGGACCCTCCACAGTGTCGGCACCCTAACACAGGACCCCCCACAGTGTCGGCACCCTAGCACAGGAACCCCACTGTATCTCCACCCTAACACAGGACCCCTACCGTGTCTCCACCCTAGCACAGGAACCCCACAGTGTCTCCACCCTAGCACAGGACCCCCCACAGTGTCTCCACCCTAACACAGGACCCTCCACAGTGTCTCCACCCTAACACAGGACCCTCCACAGTGTCGGCACCCTAACACAGGACCCCCCCCAGTGTCGGCACCCTAGCTCAGGAACCCCAGTGTCTCCACCCTAACACAGGACCCCCACAGTGTCTCCACCCTAACACAGGACCCTCCACAGTGTCGGCACCCTAACACAGGACCCCCACAGTGTCGGCACCCTAACACAGGACCCTCCACAGTGTCGGCACCCTAACACAGGACCCCCACAGTGTCGGCACCCTAACACAGGACCCCCCACAGTGTCTCCACCCTAACACAGGACCCCCACAGTGTCGGCACCCTAACACAGGACCCTCCATAGTGTCGGCACCCTAACACAGGACCCTCCACAGTGTCGGCACCCTAACACAGGGGCCCCCACAGTGTCGGCACCCTAACACAGGGCCCCCACAGTGTCGGCACCCTAACACAGGGCCCCACAGTGTCGGCACCCTAACAGGGACCCTCACAGTGTCGGCACCCTAACACAGGGACCCCCACAGTGTCTCCACCCTAACACAGGACTCCCCACAGTGTCGGCACCCTAACACAGGACCCTCCACAGTGTCGGCACCGTAACACAGGACCCTCCACAATGTCTCCACCCTAACACAGAACCCCCACAGTGTCGGCACCCTAACACAGAACCCCCACAGTGTCGGCACCCTAACACAGGACCCCCACAGTGTCGGCACCCTAACGCAGGACCCTCCACAGTGTCGGCACCCTAACACAGGACCCCCTACAGTGTCGGCACCCTTACACAGGACCCCCCACAGTGTCGGCACCCTAACACAGGACCCCCCACAGTGTCGGCACCCTAACACAGGACCCTCCACATTGTCGGCACCCTAACACAGGACCCTCCACAATGTCTCCACCCTAACACAGGACCCCCCACAGTGTCTCCACTCTAACACAGGACCTCCACAGTGTCTCCACTCTAACACAGGAACCCCACAGTGTCGGCACCCTAACACAGGACCCCCACAGTGTCTCCACCCTAACACAGGACATCCCACAGTGTCGGCACCCTAACACAGGACCCTCCACAGTGTCGGCACCCTAACACAGGACCCCCCACAGTGTCTCCACCCTAACACAGGACATCCCACAGTGTCGGCACCCTAACACAGGACCCTCCACAGTGTCGGCACCCTAACACAGGACCCCCCACAGTGTCTCCACCCTAACACAGGACATCCCACAGTGTCGGCACCCTAACACAGGACAGTGTCGGCATGGTTCTGTGGAGGGTTCTTATATGGGCATATGTATGACACTTATATGGGATTGAGTATGGTACCTTTATGGGTATGTGTTTGGTACTTATGTACTTACGTACCTCAATGATACTTACGTACCTTTTACCTTACACAGACAGTCATCCGTATTTTATAGATATAGAAGATAGACAATGATTAAATCAAGTAATAAAAACTTGACCAGCGGACGAAGACAAAGATGGGGTACATACAGCCCGCCGCCTGCAAAGAATCCGAGCCCTGGCGAAATCGTCATTTTTCACAAAACTCAAAATCAAAACCAGCCATAGAATCGTTTTGAAAATGGTACCATTGTGTTTACCACAGCAATTTACTTTTGCAAAGAATCCGAGCCCGGGCGAAATCGTCATTTTTCACAAAACTCAAAATCAAAACCAGCCATAGAATCGTTTTGAAAATGGTACCATTGTGTTTACCACAGCAATTTACTTTTCTTTCTGTAAAGTCTTTCTTTGCTAATTTTAAATATTAACGCCTATACAGCCATATTTACTGAGGTACAGCCACCTCAAATATCAAACCTATCATCGTGTTTTCTCAACAAATTACTAAGGAAAATCAGTTGTAAAAAATGTAATAATAATTAAAATGAGCTGAGCCCAGGACCCTCCACAGTGTCACCACCCTAACACAGGACCCCCACAGTGTCGGCACCCTAACACAGGACCCCCACAGTGTCGGCACCCGAACACAGGACCCCCCACAGTGTCTCCACCCTAACACAGGACCCCCACAGTGTCGGCACCCTAACACAGGACCCTCCACAGTGTCGGCACCCTAACAGAGGACCCTCCACAGTGTCGGCACCCTAACACAGGGCCCCCACAGTGTCGGCACCCTAACACAGGGCCCCCACAGTGTCGGCACCCTAACACAGGGCCCTCACAGTGTCGGCACCCTAACAGGGACCCTCACAGTGTCGGCACCCTAACACAGGGACCCCCACAGTGTCTCCACCCTAACACAGGACCCCCCACAGTGTCGGCACCCTAACACAGGCTCCTCCACAGTGTCGGCACCGTAACACAGGACCCTCCACAATGACTCCACCCTAACACAGAACCCCCACAGTGTCGGCACCCTAACACAGGACCCCCACAGTGTCGGCACCCTTTACACTGGCCCCCTACAGTGTCTCCACCCTAACACAGGACCCCCACAGTGTCGGCACCCTAACACAGGACCCCCACAGTGTCGGCACCCTAACACAGGACCCTCCACAGTGTCGGCACCCTAACACAGGACCCCCCCCCAGTGACGGCACCCTAACACAGGACCCCCCACAGTGTCGGCACCCTAACACAGGACCCTCCACATTGTCGGCACCCTAACACAGGACCCTCCACAATGTCTCCACCCTAACACAGGACCCCCCACAGTGTTTCCACCCTAGCACAGGAACCCCACAGTGTGTCCACCCTAACACAGGACCCCCCACAGTGTCGGCACCCTAACACAGGACCCCCACAGTGTCGGCACCCTAACACAGGACCCCCCACAGTGTCGGCACCCTAACACAGGACCCCTCACAATGTCTCCACCCTAACACAGGACCCCCCACAGTGTCGGCACCCTAACACAGGACCCCTCACAGTGTTTCCACCCTAACACAGGACCCCCCACAGTGTCGGCACCCTAACACAGGACCCCCACAGTGTCGGCACCCTAACACAGGACCCCCCACAGTGTCTCCACCCTAGCACAGGAACCCCACAGTGTCTCCTCCCTAACACAGGACCCTTACAGTGTCGGCACCCTAACACAGGACCCCCCACAGTGTCTCCACCCTAGCACAGGAACCCCACAGTGTCTCCACCCTAACACAGGAACCCCACAGTGTCTCCACCCTTACACAGGACCCTCCACAGTGTCTCCACCCTAACACAGGACCCTCCACAGTGTCGGCACCCTAACACAGGACCCCCCACAGTGTCGGCACCCTAGCACAGGAACCCCACTGTATCTCCACCCTAACACAGGACCCCCACAGTGTCGGCACCCTAGCACAGGAACCCCACAGTGTCTCCACCCTAACACAGGACCCCCACTGTGTCTCCACCCTAGCACAGGAACCCCACAGTGTCTCCACCCTAACACAGGACCCCCCACAGTGTCTCCACCCTAGCACAGGACCCCCCACAGTGTCTCCACCCTAACACAGGACCCTCCACAGTGTCTCCACCCTAACACAGGACCCTCCACAGTGTCGGCACCCTAACACAGGACCCCCCCCAGTGTCGGCACCCTAGCACAGGAACCCCAGTGTCTCCCCCCTAACACAGAACCCCCACAGTGTCTCCACCCTAGCACAGGAACCCCACAGTGTCTCCACCCTAGCACAGGACCCTCCACAATGTCTTCACCCTAACACAGGACCCTCCACAGTGTCTCCACCCTAACACAGGACCCCCCACAGTGTCGACACCCTAACACAGGACCCTCCACAGTGTCGGCACCCTAACACAGTACCCTCCATAGTGTCTCCACCCTAACACAGGACCCTCCACAGTGTCGGCACCCTAACACAGGACCCCCACAGTGTCGGCACCCTAACACATGACCCTCCACAGTGTCGGCACCCTAACACAGGACCCCCACAGTGTCGGCACCCGAACACAGGACCCCCCACAGTGTCTCCACCCTAACACAGGACCCCCACAGTGTCGGCACCCTAACACAGGACCCTCCACAGTGTCGGCACCCTAACAGAGGACCCTCCACAGTGTCGGCACCCTAACACAGGGCCCCCACAGTGTCGGCACCCTAACACAGGGCCCCCACAGTGTCGGCACCCTAACACAGGGCCCTCACAGTGTCGGCACCCTAACAGGGACCCTCACAGTGTCGGCACCCTAACACAGGGACCCCCACAGTGTCTCCACCCTAACACAGGACCCCCCACAGTGTCGGCACCCTAACACAGGCTCCTCCACAGTGTCGGCACCGTAACACAGGACCCTCCACAATGACTCCACCCTAACACAGAACCCCCACAGTGTCGGCACCCTAACACAGGACCCCCACAGTGTCGGCACCCTTTACACTGGCCCCCTACAGTGTCTCCACCCTAACACAGGACCCCCACAGTGTCGGCACCCTAACACAGGACCCCCACAGTGTCGGCACCCTAACACAGGACCCTCCACAGTGTCGGCACCCTAACACAGGACCCCCCCCAGTGACGGCACCCTAACACAGGACCCCCCACAGTGTCGGCACCCTAACACAGGACCCTCCACATTGTCGGCACCCTAACACAGGACCCTCCACAATGTCTCCACCCTAACACAGGACCCCCCACAGTGTTTCCACCCTAGCACAGGAACCCCACAGTGTGTCCACCCTAACACAGGACCCCCCACAGTGTCGGCACCCTAACACAGGACCCCCACAGTGTCGGCACCCTAACACAGGACCCCCCACAGTGTCGGCACCCTAACACAGGACCCCTCACAATGTCTCCACCCTAACACAGGACCCCCCACAGTGTCGGCACCCTAACACAGGACCCCCACAGTGTCGGCACCCTAACACAGGACCCCCCTAGTGTCTCCACCCTAGCACAGGAACCCCACAGTGTCTCCACCCTAACACAGGACCCCCACAGTGTCGGCACCCTAACACAGGACCCTCCACAGTGTTTCCACCCTAACACAGGAACCCCACAGTGTCTCCACCCTAACACAGGACCCTCCACAGTGTCTCCACCCTAACACAGGACCCTCCACAGTGTCGGCACCCTAACACAGGACCCCCCACAGTGTCGGCACCCTAGCACAGGAACCCCACTGTATCTCCACCCTAACACAGGACCCCTACCGTGTCTCCACCCTAGCACAGGAACCCCACAGTGTCTCCACCCTAGCACAGGACCACCCACAGTGTCTCCACCCTAACACAGGACCCTCCACAGTGTCTCCACCCTAACACAGGACCCTCCACAGTGTCGGCACCCTAACACAGGACCCCCCCCAGTGTCGGCACCCTAGCTCAGGAACCCCAGTGTCTCCACCCTAACACAGGACCCCCACAGTGTCTCCACCCTAACACAGGACCCTCCACAGTGTCGGCACCCTAACACAGGACCCCCACAGTGTCGGCACCCTAACACAGGACCCTCCACAGTGTCGGCACCCTAACACAGGACCCCCACAGTGTCGGCACCCTAACACAGGACCCCCCACAGTGTCTCCACCCTAACACAGGACCCCCACAGTGTCGGCACCCTAACACAGGACCCTCCATAGTGTCGGCACCCTAACACAGGACCCTCCACAGTGTCGGCACCCTAACACAGGGGCCCCCACAGTGTCGGCACCCTAACACAGGGCCCCCACAGTGTCGGCACCCTAACACAGGGCCCCACAGTGTCGGCACCCTAACAGGGACCCTCACAGTGTCGGCACCCTAACACAGGGACCCCCACAGTGTCTCCACCCTAACACAGGACTCCCCACAGTGTCGGCACCCTAACACAGGACCCTCCACAGTGTCGGCACCGTAACACAGGACCCTCCACAATGTCTCCACCCTAACACAGAACCCCCACAGTGTCGGCACCCTAACACAGAACCCCCACAGTGTCGGCACCCTAACACAGGACCCCCACAGTGTCGGCACCCTAACGCAGGACCCTCCACAGTGTCGGCACCCTAACACAGGACCCCCTACAGTGTCGGCACCCTTACACAGGACCCCCCACAGTGTCGGCACCCTAACACAGGACCCCCCACAGTGTCGGCACCCTAACACAGGACCCTCCACATTGTCGGCACCCTAACACAGGACCCTCCACAATGTCTCCACCCTAACACAGGACCCCCCACAGTGTCTCCACTCTAACACAGGACCTCCACAGTGTCTCCACTCTAACACAGGAACCCCACAGTGTCGGCACCCTAACACAGGACCCCCACAGTGTCTCCACCCTAACACAGGACATCCCACAGTGTCGGCACCCTAACACAGGACCCTTCACAGTGTCGGCACCCTAACACAGGACCCCCCACAGTGTCTCCACCCTAACACAGGACATCCCACAGTGTCGGCACCCTAACACAGGACCCTCCACAGTGTCGGCACCCTAACACAGGACCCCCCACAGTGTCTCCACCCTAACACAGGACATCCCACAGTGTCGGCACCCTAACACAGGACCCTCCACAGTGTCGGCACCCTAACATAGGGCCCCCCACAGTGTCGGCATGGTTCTGTGGAGGGTTCTTATATGGGCATATGTATGACACTTATATGGGATTGAGTATGGTACCTTTATGGGTATGTGTTTGGTACTTATGTACTTACGTACCTCAATGATACTTACGTACCTTTTACCTTACACAGACAGTCATCCGTATTTTATAGATATAGAAGATAGACAATGATTAAATCAAGTAATAAAAACTTGACCAGCGGACGAAGACAAAGATGGGGTACATACAGCCCGCCGCCTGCAAAGAATCCGAGCCCTGGCGAAATCGTCATTTTTCACAAAACTCAAAATCAAAACCAGCCATAGAATCGTTTTGAAAATGGTACCATTGTGTTTACCACAGCAATTTACTTTTGCAAAGAATCCGAGCCCGGGCGAAATCGTCATTTTTCACAAAACTCAAAATCAAAACCAGCCATAGAATCGTTTTGAAAATGGTACCATTGTGTTTACCACAGCAATTTACTTTTCTTTCTGTAAAGTCTTTCTTTGCTAATTTTAAATATTAACGCCTATACAGCCATATTTACTGAGGTACAGCCACCTCAAATATCAAACCTATCATCGTGTTTTCTCAACAAATTACTAAGGAAAATCAGTTGTAAAAAATGTAATAATAATTAAAATGAGCTGAGCCCAGGACCCTCCACAGTGTCACCACCCTAACACAGGACCCCCACAGTGTCGGCACCCTAACACAGGGCTCCCACAGTGTCGGCACCCTAACACAGGGCCCCCACAGTGTCGGCACCCTAACACAGGACCCTCCACAGTGTCAGCACCCTAACACAAGGCTCCCACAGTGTCGGCACCCTAACACAGGGCCCCCACAGTGTCGGCACCCTAACACAGGACCCTCCACAGTGTCAGCACCCTAACACAGGAGCCCCCCACAGTGTTGCCACCCTAACACAGGGCTCCCCCCTCCCCCCACTAGGGTCGCCACCCTAACACAGGGGACCTTCCCCAATATCAGATGCTGCAAGTTAGCAGATATTTACTAACTATGGATTCCTATTATAGTCAAATACGCAGGATAAAAGTACCATATGTACCTCAACACATACAAGCCCCGGGGTGAATGTTGTTCCAGCCCGCGCACCTGTGGGAGGGTGGGTCCCCCGCGGCCCTTCAGGAGCACGCTGTTGAGGGTGAAGAGTGAGGAGGAGAGGGTCCCAGGAGCTAGAGACATAGGTGGGGAGCTCTGGAGGGGTGACTGGTGAAAATCACGTCTCGTCCCCTCGGCTGGGAAGGAACAGCCTGCGGTTCGTGGCTACTTATGGCGGTATTCAGGAACACTGACACAACCCCTCGGCTGGCAAGGAACAGCATGCGGTTCGTGGCTACTTATGGCGGTATTCAGGAACACTGACACAACCCCTCGGCTGGCAAGGAACAGCCTGCGGTTCCTGGCTACTTATAGCGGTATTCAGGAACACTGACACAACCCCTCGGCTGGCAAGGAACAGCCTGCGGTTCCTGGCTACTTATAGCGGTATTCAGGAACACTGACACAACCATCAGTATATTTTAACATGTTCCTAGTAAGCTAAAAAAATATCGAGGCGCTAGTTGGCCAGTGTGTATGGCTCAGAGAGAAGAGGTTGGGGGGTTACTTAGCATGCCGGACCCGTCACTCCGGCGGGCTCTACACCCATAACGTATTCTAGAACTTCAGGTTATTTACCACACTTTATAATGAGGTATTTTTCACACCACTTTGGCTAAATCATATTTATGACAGAAGTTACAACCCTAGCAGAGTCGAATGTGGCCATAGTGGCCGCCTCTACACCAACTGTGGCCATGGTGGTCGTCTCTACACCAACTGTGGCCATGGTGGTCGTCTCTACACCAACTGTGGCCATGGTGGCCGTCTCTACACCAACTGTGGCCATGGTGGTCGTCTCTACACACCAACTGTGGCCATGGTGGCCGTCTCTACACCAACTGTGGCCATAGTGGCCGCCTCTACACCAACTGTGGCCATGGTGGTCGTCTCTACACCAACTGTGGCCATGGTGGTCGTCTCTACACCAACTGTGGCCATGGTGGTCGTCTCTACACCAACTGTGGCCATGGTGGCCGTCTCTACACCAACTGTGGCCATGGTGGTCGTCTCTACACCAACTGTGGCCATGGTGGTCGTCTCTACACCAACTGTGGCCATGGTGGCCGTCTCTACACCAACTGTGGCCATGGTGGTCGTCTCTACACACCACCTGTGGCCATGGTGGCCGTCTCTACACCAACTGTGGCCATAGTGGCCGCCTCTACACCAACTGTGGCCATGGTGGTCGTCTCTACACCAACTGTGGCCATGGTGGTCGTCTCTACACCAACTGTGGCCATGGTGGCCGTCTCTACACCAACTGTGGCCATGGTGGCCGCCTCTACACCAACTGTGGCCATGGTGGTCGTCTCTACACCAACTGTGGCCATGGTGGTCGTCTCTACACCAACTGTGGCCATGGTGGCCGTCTCTACACCAACTGTGGCCATGGTGGTCGTCTCTACACCAACTGTGGCCATGGTGGCCGTCTCTACACCAACTGTGGCCATAGTGGCCGCCTCTACACCAACTGTGGCCATGGTGGTCGTCTCTACACCAACTGTGGCCATGGTGGTCGTCTCTACACCAACTGTGGCCATGGTGGCCGTCTCTACACCAACTGTGGCCATGGTGGCCGTCTCTACACCAACTGTGGCCATGGTGGCCGTCTCTACACCAACTGTGGCCATGGTGGCCGTCTCTACACCAACTGTGGCCATGGTGGTCGTCTCTACACACCAACTGTGGCCATGGTGGCCGTCTCTACACCAACTGTGGCCATGGTGGCCGTCTCTACACCAACTGTGGCCATGGTGGCCGCCTCTACACACCAACTGTGGCCATGGTGGCCGTCTCTACACCAACTGTGGCCATGGTGGCCGCCTCTACACACCAACTGTGGCCATGGTGGCCGTCTCTACACCAACTGTGGCCATGGTGGCCGTCTCTACACCAACTCTGGCCATGGTGGTCGTCTCTACACACCAACTGTGGCCATGGTGGCCGTCTCTACACCAACTGTGGCCATGGTGGTCGTCTCTACACACCAACTGTGGCCATGGTGGCCGTCTCTACACCAACTGTGGCCATGGTGGCCGTCTCTACACCAACTGTGGCCATGGTGGCCGTCTCTACACCAACTGTGGCCATGGTGGCCGTCTCTACACCAACTGTGGCCATGGTGGCCGTCTCTACACCAACTCTGGCCATGGTGGCCGTCTCTACACCAACTGTGGCCATGGTGGCCGTCTCTACACCAACTCTGGCCATGGTGGCCGTCTCTACACCAACTGTGGCCATAGTGGCCGCCTCTACACACCAACTGTGGCCATGGTGGCCGTCTCTACACCAACTGTGGCCATAGTGGCCCTCTCTACACCAACTGTGGCCATGGTGGTCGTCTCTACACACCAACTGTGGCCATAGTGGCCGCCTCTACACACCAACTGTGGCCATAGTGGCCGTCTCTACACCAACTGTGGCCATAGTGGCCGTCTCTACATACCAACCGTGGCCATAGTGGCCGTCTCTACACCAACTGTGGCCATAGTGGCCCTCTCTACACCAACTGTGGCCATAGTGGCCGTCTCTACACACCAACCGTGGCCATAGTGGCCCTCTCTACACCAACTATGGCCATTGTGGCCCTCTCTACACCAACTATGGCCATTGTGGCCGTCTCTACACACCAACGGTGGCCATAGTGGCCGCCTCTACACACCAACTGTGGCCATGGTGGCTGTCTCTACACACCAACTGTGGCCATAGTGGCCGCCTTTACACACCAACTGTGGCCATAGTGGCCGCCTTTACACACCAACTGTGGCCATAGTGGCCGCCTCTACACACCAACTGTGGCCATAGTGGCCGCCTCTACACACCAACTGTGGCCATTGTGGCCGCCTTTACACACCAACTGTGGCCATAGTGGCCGCCTCTACACACGAACAGTGGCCAACTTGGGATAAAGTCACCTCCACAGTGGCCAACTTGGGATGAAGCCACCCCCAACAGTGGCCAGCTTGAGATAAACCCACCCCCCACAGTGGCCAACATGGGATAAAGTCACCCCCACAGTGACCAACTTGGGATAAAGCCACCCCCACAGTGGCCAGCTTGAGATAAACCCACCCCCCACAGTGGCCAACATGGGATAAAGTCACCCCCACAGTGGCCAACTTGGGATAAAACCTCCCCCACAGTGGTCATCTTGGGATAAAGCCACTCCCACCGTGGCCAACGTGGGATAAAGCCACTCCCACAGTGTCCAACTTTTGATAAAGCCACCACCACAGTGGCCAACTTGGGATAAAGCCACCCTCACAGTGGCCAACTTGGGATAAAACCACCACCACAGTGGCCAACTTGGGATAAAACCACCACCACAGTGGCCAACTTGGGATAAAACCACCCCCACAGTGGCCAACTTGGGATAAAACCACCCCCACAGTGGCCAACTTGGGATAAAACCACCCCCACAGTGGCCAACTTGGGATAAAACCACCCCCACAGTGGCCAACTTGGGATAAAACCACCACCACAGTGGCCAACTTGGGATAAAACCACCCCCACAGTGGCCAACTTGGGATAAAACCACCACCACAGTGGCCAACTTGGGATAAAACCACCCCCACAGTGGCCAACTTGGGATAAAACCACCCCCACAGTGACCAACTTGGGATAAAACCACCCCCACAGTGGCCAACTTGGGATAAAACCACCCCCACAGTGACCAACTTGGGATAAAACCACCCCCACAGTGACCAACTTGGGATAAAACCACCCCCACAGTGACCAAGTTGGGATAAAACCACCCCCCACAGTGGCCAACTTGGGATAAAGCCACCCCCACAGTGGCCAACTTGGGATAAACCACCACCACAGTGGCCAACGTGGGATAAAACCACCCCCACAGTGACCAACTTGGGATAAAACCACCCCCACAGTGACCAACGTGGGATAAAACCACCCCCACAGTGACCAACTTGGGATAAAACCACCCCCACAGTGACCAACTTGGGATAAAACCACCCCCACAGTGACCAACTTGGGATAAAACCACCACCACAGTGGCCAACTTGGGATAAAACCACCCCCACAGTGGCCAGCTTGGGATAAAACCACCTCCACAGTGGCCAACTTGGGATAAAGTCACCCCCCCCCCCACAGTGGCCAACTTGGAATAAAGTCACCCCCACAGCTTGCCCAAGGATGTGGGGTCTTGCCTCACGGCTCTCAGCGTGACAATAACGAAGGGAAAATCGAAGCATTAGCAGTAAGTGATGCTCACTGAAGCATCACCCAACGGCTCAAAATCTTACTTAAAACTATAATAGGAAGGTCGTAGGAAATAGTGACAAGTTTCCTCTGGCCCATAGTCCATATTGTTATTATTAATATGGACTTTGGATCACTAATAATATTGATATTATTAATATTATTAATAGTGTATGGATTATTATTAATATTAATATTATTAATAATATTTGGACCATTAGTATTATTAATAATATTATTGTTATGTGAGAAAGCTGCATGAACGCACAAGTCTTTGATCGTCTTTCACTATCATTGGTGCGGTGGTCACGGTACTGTGTACTTGGGGGGTGGTGAGTGGGGGTGGTGGTGGTGGGTTGGTAGTGGTGGTGGTGGGCTGCTGGTGGTGGTGGGCTGGTGGTGGTGGTGGTGGTAGGATGGTGGTGGCGGTGGGCTGGTGGTTGTGGTGGTCTGGTGGTGGTGGTGGAAGTGGTGATTGTGGTGGTGGTGGGGTGGTGGTTGTGGTGGGGTGGTGGTTGTGGTGATGGGCTGGTGGTGGTGGTGGTGGGGTGGTGGTGGTAGTGGTGGGCTGGTGGTGGTGGTGGTGGGCTGGTGGTTGTGGGGGCTGGTGGTGGTGGTGGGCTGGTGGTGGTGGTGGTGGGCTGGTGGTGGTGGTGGTGGGCTGGTGGTTGTGGTGGTGGGCTGGTGGTTGTGGTGGTGGGCTGGTGGTTGTGGTGGTGGGCTGGTTGTGGTGGCCTGGTGGTGGTGGTGGGCTGGTGGTGGTGGTGGGCTGGTGGTGGTGGTGGTGGGCTGGTGGTTGTGGTGGGCTGGTAGTGGTGGCGGTGGGCTGGTGGTGGTGGTGGGCTGGAGGTGGTGGTGGCCTGGTGGTGGTGGTGGCCTGGTGGTGGTGGTTGGCTGGTGGTTGTAGTGGTGGTATTTAAAAGTTCCTTTCATGGCATTTTACCAATGTGTTTGTGGTGTATGGTTGATAAACTATTTATGAGAGCGGTTTATAGTGGTAGGATTATAGTGGTGTTGTGGTAATGTGCTGGTTGTCTGTCTGGTGAACTGAGGCGACGTTGGTGATGTGGGAGATGTTGTGGAGGGTTGGCGTAGGATGAGGAGGGAGGCGCAGGAGTGTGAGGAGGTGAGAGCAGAGGGACAGTCTGGCGCCAGACAGCGTACTGGGAGGTGGTGGTGCTGCTCTCTCCTCTCACCCCACGCACACCTGACGCCTCTCTCTCTCTCCCCGCGCCACTTGGCTCAAGTGCTCGATCTTGTGTCTCCTGTCCTCTGCTCTCAATAAATGTATTACACCCTTTAATTATTTAGAGTAAAATAGAAGACTATTAGTGATAAATTAGGAAAATTTAGACAATTTAGAGACAAAAAAGTTAGAAAAAAATATATAAGAGTGAGCGAACCAGATAATCCGCTGGTGTAAACACACATAAAGTCAGTAGAAGAGTGCTCACTTGGGAGTACTGGGTTTAGGAGGCCGTGTACTGGTCGGGCTCAGAGCCATAAAAGTCTACGGTGCTCGGCTGCCACACTTTACTAACCAGAGATGCTGGTGGTGGGCGCGCGGGCGTGCGCCATCTGCTGCTGCGCCGTTATCCTCGCCCCCGCAGGCAAGTATATACTAAGCTGCTGCAGTATATTTATTTTATAGTTAAGTGACAGCAGAGTTTTAATGGGTAAATACTTGCAGGAAGGTGCTGGCCTCGCGGTGCCTCTACCACCGGGTCGTGGCGCTACTGACCGACCACCAAGTTTACTTTCAAGACTAATGTATACTATCAGCGTAATAAGTCTTACAACTTAGGAACATCTCTATACATTCCCTACCCAACCACTCGGGGTGGACGGTAGAGCAACGGTCTCGCTTCATGCAGGTCGGCGTTCAATCTCCGACCGTTCAAATGGTTGGACACCATTCCTTTCCCCAGTCCCATACGATATCCTTAGCCCTTTCCAGTGCTATATAGTCGTAATGGCTTGGCACTTTCCCTTGATAGTTCAATTTCCTTCTGTACATCCCTTGCGAACAGCTCTTTTGTCAAAGGAACAATAAATGTTATTATAACATTTGAATTATAGGTTTCCAAGACGCCAGGGGCTAGATTCACGAAGAAGTTACGCAAACACTTACGAACCTGTACATCTTTTCTCAATCTTTGACGGCTTTGTTTACAATTAATAAACAGTTAAGAAGCTTCGAAGCACCAGGAGGATGTTTATAACAATAACAACAGTTGATTGGCAAGTTTTCAGTCCTGTAAACTGTTTATTAAATGTAACGAAGGCCTTCAAAAATTGAGGAAAGATGTACACGTTCGTAAGTACTTGCGTAACTCCTTCGTGAATCTGCTCCCCAGATTATCTGACGACTCCAGACGCTGGGTGCATATATCAACTGTCTAAATTTGCCAGTTACGTCCAAGGTGTGAAAGTGTGAGAGACTATCCACTGGCCCTACATACATTGTACGAACTTTTCAGTTTTAAGTTGTATTTAATCTAGCCACCTGCTCCACCTACAGCCACTTATCCCACCGCCACCTGTCTCACCCACTGTTATATACCTGAGCCACTGCCAAACCCGGCTCACCCACGGCCTTACTAACGCAAGTCTAATAAATCACCGATATACGTATGAATCAATAGAATTTTGTATACATCGTTTGAGAGGTTGTATGCTAAGTGTCATGTTTGACACGGCAGGACACATGACGACACTGGCTTACTTAAGGTACACAAGGTGTCACATTAAAATTTAGCTCAACCTTGAAAAAAAATATATATTATATATATTATATATATATATATATATATATATATATATATATATATATATATATATATATATATATATATATATATATACATCAATCAACAAGATGAGCATCAAGTTGTAATTTACCAGTTAGGTTACGCATCGAAATATAGTCGTTGACCCATTAATTCTACCATCTTAAGGAAGTCATATCTATAAATCTGGTACAAGTTCTGTATTCAATGACACTGGTTTAATACATCACCTTCCCCCCCATCCTCTCCTGCGCTCCCATACCACTTCAGGTATTAGAAGGACTCAATAAATTTCTACGTAATGTGCCAACACATCCAGAGCTCAGTCTTTAACCTAAAAAGAAAATGATTCGTTGTCTGGTACAGGAAAGGCACTATCAGGAGAAAGCGCCAGGCCATTATGACTATATAGCACTGGGAAGGGATCAGGATAAGGATTTGGGATGGGACGGGGGAAAAGGAATGGTGCCCAACAACTTGGACGGACGGGGATTGAACGCCGACCTGCATGAAGCGAGACGGTCGCTCTACCGTTCAGCCCAAGCGGTTAGGTTCTCTGGTACAGGAAAAGCATGCTAGATTTGTCTAGGAAATCTTCTTTGTCAACTACTGATCTTTCCAGACCACAACCCACTACAATTTCCTAATTCTAGAGTACATATTTATCATTAGGTGAACAGACCCATCAGACCAAAGGAAACTTGCCTTATCGTTCGTCCTTCCGCGGGAAACTAATCCGGAATCATTCGGGTGTGACCCGACGACGAAGCCCACTGCACTATAGACCTGCAGTACAATACCCGCCTCACGTTACTCTGACCACTGCAACACAATACCGCCCCACTGTTTACCAGTATAACTGAAGGAATCACCACACAGCGCCGCTCGTCTTGGACATGTATATGAGTGGGATTGGGTGGTTATAAATAGGAGCTGCGTCGTATGGGCCAATAGGCCTTCTGCAGTTGCATTTGTTCTTCTGTTCTTACGTCTAAGCCTTGGCCACCCATACAGAAAGTCACATTTCATCTTCTCAGTGATGAATATAAACTTGCCGAGCTGGAAGACTTAATAGATTCCATTTTCTAAAGCGTTATGATCCCAAAGTTCTATTTATAAATGATTCATTGGTTATCTTTACGTCCCGATATCGTCATCCTTATTATCTGCATGATATATCTCCTGTCATGATATATCTCACTCTATATATATCGATATATCGTCTCTCACATGATATATCCCCTATCTCCTGTCAAACTCCCAAGTCTATTGAAGCTTTTGTGGTCGAGTTTAATGCGGTGTGTGAGTTATTAAGAGAACCCCACTACACAAGTGAGGTAGTAAAGCACTGGCACAATACTTTGAAACCATTGTACTAACATCCTAAGTTAAGATGTTCGAAGAGGGTGTCGAGACAACTTACTACTTTTATTAAAAGCAACGAACTATACATCCCAGGTCAACACTTGAGTATGATAACGTCGTTTGCTGTGTTATCATTATGATAACATTACCGAAGCATTAGAAGCAAACAATGCTGAAGAAACGGATTTTGCAGAATCACTTTTATGCAACAACTGAGCAAGAACCCATAAGATGAGAGCCAAGGCAATAGCAATTAAAGCATGAAGACGGACTTCACACAGTCACGATGTAGAGCAACAAAAACAGTCAACTGTATAGAACAACAAACAGTCTACTGTAGCAGTAGACAACAAAAATTCAGTCTGCATACAGTACGAAGTTGCTCTACAAGGTGCGCTGCTCGCCCCGATATTCTCATTACTGCAGAAGACATAAAGGAACACGTCCCACAAGCGTCTTATCCTTTGCAAACGGTTCTAAAATAAGTATGAAAATTGCGACAGTTGAAGACTGAACAACTGTATCGGGAGGGAGGGAATTATCAGAGGGGGAAAGCGCCAAGCCATTACGACTATATAGCACTTGGAAAGGGGTCAGGATAAGGATTTGGGATGGGACGGGAGGGAAAGGAATGGTGCCCAATTACTTGTGGACGGTCGGGGATTGAACGCCGACCTGCATGAAGCGAGACCGTCGCTCTACCGTCCAGTCCAAGTGGTTGGACCAACTGCATTGGAGAGTAATAAGATTTTACCAAATACGAACCAGAAAGTTTAGCCCATCCTCCAATAATTTCTTACTTCCATTTTGTCGGGGGGGGGGGGGGGGGAGAGGGGTGGGAGGGGGGGGGGGGGGAGGGGGGACAGGCAGCCTGTGTATGTATATATGTTAGGCTTACATTGAGGTCCCCCTCTTACCCCCACCCCATGGTCGAACTACTGACCCTCCCCAGGATACTAACCCCACAACAGCTGACAAACTCCCGGGTTACCTGTTTACTGCAAGGTGAACAGAGGCATTAGGTGAAACGAAGCGTATCCAACCCTTTATGTCCTGCGCGGAATTACCAATTGACAGTCGAAAGCGAACTGAACACAAATGAACTGTTAGACCTAAAAAAAACATTTAGTTTTAAAAATAAAAAACCCTCGCTCACCAGAGCTCTGCTGTTATTCTAGCTGGGTTCGAGCCTTTATTGGGGAGAGTGTACAGGGCGCTGATCATTGAATGTTGGTCCTGGTTTACTCCTAGCAGTATTTGAGGAACCGGTTGTAAACCAGTTTACATTTAATATTGAAGAGAACACTGATGCTTTAAGGCTTAATATGAGGTTTAGTGAAGAAGCTGCAAGCTTATTAACAAGAACCAGATGTGGTGTACATCAGTGTACATCAGTGTACACCAGTGTACAAACACCAGGTTCCTATGTGTACACCAGTGTACAGACACCAGGTTCCTGTGTGTACATCAGTGTACAGACACTAGGTTCCTGTGTGTACATCAGTGTACAAACACCAGGTTCCTATGTGTACACCAGTGTACAGACACCAGGTTCCTGTGTGTACATCAGTGTACAGACACTAGGTTCCTGTGTGTACATCAGTGTACAAACACCAGGTTCCTATGTGTACACCAGTGTACAAACACCAGGTTCCTATGTGTACACCAGTGTACAAACACCAGGTTCCTATGTGTACACCAGTGTACAGACACCAGGTTCCTATGTGTACACCAGTGTACAGACACCAGGTTCCTATGTGTACACCAGTGTACAGACACCAGGTTCCTGTGTGTACATCAGTGTACAAACACCAGGTTCCTATGTGTACACCAGTGTACAGACACCAGGTTCCTATGTGTACACCAGTGTACAGACACCAGGTTCCTGTGTGTACACCAGTGTACAGACACCAGGTTTCTATGTGTACACTAGTGTACAGACACCAGGTTCCTATGTGTACACTAGTGTACAGACACCAGGTTCCTATGTGTACACCAGTGTACAGACACCAGGTTCCTATGTGTACACCAGTGTACAAACACCAGGTTCCTATGTGTACACCAGTGTACAGACACCAGGTTCCTGTGTGTACACCAGTGTACAGACACCAGGTTCCTATGTGTACACTAGTGTACAGACACCAGGTTCCTATGTGTACACCAGTGTACAGACACCAGGTTCCTGTGTGTACACCAGTGTACAGACACCAGGTTTCTATGTGTACACTAGTGTACAGACACCAGGTTCCTATGTGTACACTAGTGTACAGACACCAGGTTCCTATGTGTACACCAGTGTACAGACACCAGGTTCCTATGTGTACACCAGTGTACAGACACCAGGTTCCTATGTGTACACCAGTGTACAGACACCAGGTTCCTGTGTGTACATCAGTGTACAGACACCAGGTTTCTATGTGTACACTAGTGTACAGACACCAGGTTCCTATGTGTACACTAGTGTACAGACACCAGGTTCCTATGTGTACACCAGTGTACAGACACCAGGTTCCTATGTGTACACCAGTGTACAGACACCAGGTTCCTATGTGTACACCAGTGTACAGACACCAGGTTCCTGTGTGTACATCAGTGTACAGACACCAGGTTCCTGTGTGTACACCAGTGTACATAACCTCCTCCTCTTCCACAACACACATCTCAAACACAAACAAATGAGCAACACAAAACATGACTTCACGCCACGATTAATGGTCTTGATCTGATGGAACGTAGCGGACGGTTTTAATAACATATTGCATAAATAATATATAGAAACTAGTGTACGTAAATCAGTCATAGCACGTCATCGGCCTGTTTAATGTAGCCCGCTATTATGACACCAGCTCTTCCCGCCATTATAACACCAGCTGTTCCCGCCATTATAACACCAGCTGTTCCCGCCATTATAACACCAGCTGTTCCCGCCATTATAACACCAGCTGTTCCCCTTGTATGGGTGTCGACACTAGAGCAGGTGTCTATAGACATTAGTTAAGACATTGTCTCCATCCTTAGATGATAACGAAGATAAATATGAGAGGAAGAATAACAGTTCTCTAGATCATATAACCATGTGTATGGCTGCTCGAGTTAATTAAACCAGTCCAACTACAGCCGGATTCCCCGATGTTCAGATAATAATTTAAATAATGTAATTTTACATTTTGTAAATAATTGACAAAATGTTACCTGCTGTTATATGTATATAGGAAAGGTCAAATTTGTTATTTTAAAATGAACAAAATCTGTCGGTTTTTTTTTTAGTTCAGTTAACAAAATATTTAATTACCAAAGAAAATGGAATGTTGAAATGAAGCACTTTTTATTTCCCTTGTGAATGTATCGGACAATTGGGACGGGCTGTGTGAATGTGAGTGAGTGTAGGTGTGAATGAGTGGGTGTGCGTGCGTGTGTGCGTGTGTGTGTGTGTGTGTGTGTGTGTGTGTGTGTGTGTGTGTGTGTGTGTGTGTGTGCGTGTGTGTGTACTCACCTAGTTGTGTGTGTGTATTCACCTAGTTGTGTGTGTGTGGGGATGGGTGTGGGTGTATGTACTTATTTTACAGAGGCCTGATAGCTGAGTGGACAGCGCTCTGGACTCTTAATCCTAAGGTCCGGGTTCGATCCCCGGTGATGGCAGAAACAAAATGGGCAGAGTTTCTTTCACTCTCATGCTCCTGTTCACCTAGCAGTAAATAGGTACCTGGGAGTTAGGTAGCTGTTACGCGCTGCTTCCTGGGTGTGTATGTGTGGGGGGAGGGAGAGGTGATGGTGATGTGAGGCGCTCAGAGCGGTGTCAGAGAGCCAGGCAACCGTTGAGTGAGAGCGCTCAGAACGGCGCTCACACAGGAATTTTTGTGGGCGACCTGTGGGTGGTGGACCCGAGTGCCCTTCAGACATAAAGTCTGTGGTAAGCTAATATAACAGTTGTTACAGGGGTCGCCAGTGTTTGATCGTGTGCCCAGCGATCACGGCAAGTGTTTATGAATATGGTATAGATATTTTATTAAGGCTGTAACCTGAAATAGGAGGGTAGAGATAGGAGAACATATTGGGGAGAGGAGCGATACGTCTTCCCTCGACGAAGGCCAGTGGATGACTGCCGGGGAGGGGGGAGGGAAGACCCCGGCTGGCGGCGGCGGCCAACAGCATGTCTCGACACGTCGAAGATAGACTCGCCCAGGGTGGGGGAGTACCGTCGTGGCGAAGTGTTAGAGTTTAAAGAGATGTCGGATGGAGAAGTTTTATTTTTTGTGAATATATTTAATTATATTTTACTAGGGAAACATTTTTATTGGCATGGCAATGGAAATTGCAGGTTTGTTTGGGGGAGGAACTGATGGAAGAACTTCGAGGCTGGAAAAGTGTATGCAGAACTCTGTGGGAAAGCAGAGCTCCATAGTGAGGAGCTGACCTCAAGCAGTGTAAAGGAGCAGTGAAGAGGAGTTTCACGTGTCTCTGAGTAGTGAAGCATCACTGGTGTTTGATGAGGACTTCATTGTGTAGCAGTTAGGGAGAACTGCAGAAGAGCCTTGTTGACTATTTTGGAGGACCTAGAGATATATATATGGTAGTGAGCCTCCAGGAGAAGAACAGAGGTGTATGATGGACACACAGGAATGTATAAGGGGAGTGCTTGAGGGCTTATTGGCGTGTAAGACGCAGCATAAGATGAGAGACTGATCTTGTGTTGGGGAACATTTATGCAGATGTTTCTGGCGTTTAAGCCACAAGCTGAGTTTTATATACTTTTAGGGCTGATTGTACAATATGACGAGACTGCAACCCCACTTAGCGAGGGAGTATGAGTGGTAAGCCAAGAGTTGGGCAGCCACTTGATGGGAATACTTGGTGAAGCCAGAATATGATATTGGATTGCTGCCGGGTTGTAGCAGCTTAGTGTTGTATAATAACCTTCCATTTTTCTTATGTAATGTGTATTATTTCCTTGTTTATTAAATGTATATTGTTAGCTGGCTTTTGCACTTGTCCTGATGAGGCTTCCCAGAAAGCAAGAGAGATAGAGAAAGGATCACGGCCGCGGACAGGGTAGCAGAAAATTCTAATTCGTAAAAGGGAGATTTAGATCATACCAAACAAGGAGAGAATGGGGAGTCACGGCGGCTCAAGTAGCGTGTGTGTATACACAGGACAATGAGGCCAGTGTTGGAGCTGCACCCCTAAACATGTGATGCTGAAACTCACCTTAGAGATCAAGAGGCGTACAGGGTGATCTCCTGAGTAAATTTCAAGCACTCCAGTGTTCATTGATGGTCGACCAACGGTAGCGGGAGTGTGGCTGCCGAGGTCTGTTGTCTGTGCCGGCAGAGAGTGGTTAGGGGACATTGTCCGCTTGTACGCTAGTAACAGCCTGGTGCATCAACCAGAGCTCTCATTGGAGGTTTAATTTCCATAAGCCCCAACCCCCTCAGGCCAGAATACACACACACATTATATATATATATATATATATGTCGTACCTAGTAGCCAGAACGCACTTCTCAACCTACTATGCAAGGTCCGATTTGCCTAATAAGCCAAGTTTTCATGAATTAATTGTTTTTCGACTACCTAACCTACCTAACCTAACCTAACCTAACTTTTTCGGCTACCAAACCTAACCTAACCTATAAAGATAGGTTAGGTTAGGTTAGGTAGGGTTGGATAGGTTCGGTCATATATCTACGTTAATTTTAACTCCAATAAAGAAAAATTGACCTCATGCATAATGAAAAGGGTAGATTTATCATTTCATAAGAAAAAAATTAGAGAAAATATATTAATTCAGGAAAACTTGGCTTATTAGGCAAATCGGGCCATGAATAGTAGGCCAAAAAGTGCGTTCTGGCTACTAGGTACGACATATATATATATATATATATATATATATATATATATATATATATATATATATATATATATATATATATATATGCAGAATAACCACATATGAAAAATAGAAAATGCTTAACGCGTTTTCGGCTAATTCGCCTTCATCAGAGCAAAGTAGAATCCACTTTGATTCTAATCAAAGTAGATTCTACTTTGCTCTGATGAAGGCGAATTAGCCGAAAACGCGTTAAGCATTTTCTATTTTTCATATGTGGTTATTCTGCATACTTGGATCAGTGTTTTTGTGATCATTGTTGCATATATATATATATATATATATATATATATATATATATATATATATATATATATATATATATATATATATATATATATATATATATATATATATATATTATATATTATTTATATTTACATTGAAAACTACTCACCTCTGAAGGATTCGAACCCAGACAGCCAGGGTTCCATGCACCTTAGCGCCATGCACCTTCATTAGCAGTGACAAAGAGAATACTTAAATATCTAATGAAAATCTTACTAACCTAACAAATTCACAAAGACCTGAAAGTTGTAGCATTAAACATTATGATAAAATATCGTGAGGAGACATTCACATATGGGACTAATAGAGCAAGAACTCGGCAATGTGATGTTATAGTGGCCAAAATACGCCTGGGATATAAACGTATCTGGCAGCTTTCTCAAAACCCAAATGTCGAGTACACAATGTGTCAACTTTGTGAAAGAGAAAACATGCACTCCCTTGAACATTATATTGTAGAATGTCCCACATTGACTGACATTCGCCCTTCTGGGCTGAAGTATGCTGAACTCTGTAACTACTATATGAATACTGGAACACTTTATGATATATTGGACTTGTACCCTTGATTGACCATTTAATGTATCAATCATACAATGTTTGTGATGTGCTATATAACCTGAGCTTGTAAAAGCATCTTAATCACTTTCTGTGGTTGAATGCTTAATAATACACTAGTTTCTATATCGGCTATCTTACCCTGTCAAGAGTAGGAGAGACACAAATGTATGTGTATATATATGTGTATGTGTATACAGGACATGTGGAAGCTGGTCAGAATTGCATTTCACCTTTGTAAATGCACATAAATGACACTATGTAAAATACACATCGAACACTTTGTGTAGGGCAGACGTAAATCTGTATCTATGTATTTGTGTCTATAGATTATATTAGCATTTTAAAAGCACTACAATCACCTTCTGTGGTTGATTGTTCAATAAATCCCTGGACTATATGTTTAACTGATCTCTAACCCTGTCCATGGAGGACAGAAGAAAATGTATATAAATTGGTTAGCATTGTAAATGTGTGGCCACATCTGTGGTAGAAAATAATAATAAAAAAAATTAGCGTATCCAGTACTATACCAACTAAACCTTACTGACTGTACAAAAAAGGTTGGAAGGCGTGAGACCCTTAACCCAACCCCCCGACAGCACTCTGTGGTCAATTTTAGGATAAAGATTTTTTCAGGGAATCACCTCGCTGTTGGGGGCCACGTGACTAACACAAATGTGAAGAAGCTTGAATGGTCCCCAAGCCAATATGCAATAAAATTGGTTGCATATTGGCTTGGGGACCATTCAAGCTTTATATATATATATACACACACACACGCACGTATACACACACACACGCACGTATATACACACACACACACACACACACACGCACGTATATACACACACACACACACACACACACACACACACACACACACACACACACACACACACACACACGAACATCAACAGAGCCACACGTTATATATGAGTAACATTTACCATATCAAAGAGGTCAAGTCAAACACTGTCAACATTAACCCACAAGACTGAAGTAATATGGCATCTCTCAGTCGGGGGACAGGAAGCCTGTTAGGCTTATCATGGTCCCTCTCTGACAATGACAGACCTTAAAAAATGCAACCCACAACAGTGCACTAACTCCCAGGTACCTATTCGCTGCTGCTTGGAGGCACCAATCGTAAGGAAACATCCCCAAACATCCCGCTCTGACCGAGAATCGAACCTGGGACCATTAATCTCTGGGACACGACAGCTTTGCAGCAGTAAGCTTTGTCGAGCAGAGTCCTATAAGATAAAATGGGTAGTTATTTTTAACAATGAAAAACAACATAGCTCTTCATTTCTAATATAACTTAGAAAGTTACGGTTGTGAAGTGCTAAGTGTTATGCAGCCTGACGTGCTACGTAACTTTGTGGCTTAAAAAGAACGCTGGAAGATACTTTTCCATTTTTTAAACGCGCTCTTGCACTAATTTCAGCAACTGGAACGGGCCAATTAAAATTCTCAGCATCCTTGATAAAGTGAAGAACATGAACATCACAAAAGACCTAGACCGCATAAGACCTAGCCAGCCTCCGACCACCAGACCTCGCGACATATGTGGCATGTAAGACCTAGCCAGCTTCCGACCACCAGACCTCGCGACATATGTGGCATAAGACCAAGTCAGCCTCCGACCACCAGACCTGGCGACATGTCAGCTGTATACAACACAAATGGAGGAATGTTGGTCCAACTGTGAGCCGCCCGGGCTTTCCGACCAATATGCGCCAGAAGCGAATGGTTTGAAAATTCATTTAAGCTGCCTCTTCCCTTCGGGCACTAGAGCGATCACAACTGACAATTCTAAAAATCAAATGACTTTTACCGATGCCAAAACAATTCGTGTTTCACAGCGTCCGAAACCTGTCATTCCATTAGTCTCAAAACCAGTTTCCAGCAAGATATAATTAATCCACTTTTATAGTGAAGATAAAACTTATTCCAGTAATTCGTAACATTGGTCATATACAATATGCTTTTAGTCGGCTAAAGTTGGTATGTAAACAAACGTTTAGCGAGTAGAGGCGCCAGCGTCGCCCTCCACCTGTGAGAGACCAGCGTCGGCCTCCACCTGTGAGAGGCCAGCGTCGTCCTCCACCTGTGGGGGCCAGCGTCGTCCTCCACCTGTAGGGGCCAGCGTCGTCCTCCACCTGTGGGGGCCAGCGTCGTCCTCCACCTGTGAGAGGCCAGCGTCGTCCTCCACCTGAGAGAGGCCAGCGTCGTCCTCCACCTGTGAGAGGCCAGCGTCGTCCTCCACCTGTGAGAGGCCAGCGTCGTCCTCCACCCGCGAGGCCAGCGTCGCCCTCCACCTGCGAGGCCAGCGTCGCCCTCCACCTGTGAGGCCAGCGTCGCCCTCCACCTGTGAGGCCAGCGTCGCCCTCCACCCGCGAGGCCAGCGACGCCCTCCACCTGTGAGGCCAGCGTCGCCCTCCACCCGCGAGGCCAGCGTCGGCCTCCACCCACGAGGCCAGCATCGGCCTCCACCCGCGAGACATATTTACCAGCCGTCCAGGCTTTCATATTAACTTTTTAATTAGAGTAGAGAGTCTGTCTCATCCCTTCACAGTCCGACCTCAAACAGTGGACCGAGTACTCATTAATCCGGCCACCAACCCCCCCTTCCCTCTATTCCCTATTACAAATGACTCCCCCACCACACACATACTACACCATGACTGCTGATTATGGTCCGACTGTTCTCTAATGCTGCTTCACTCCCTTCCGGTCCTCCACTCTCATCCCCACACATCCCACGGACATCCGCGGGACAACGGACACCCCGCGGGACAATGGACACCCCGCGGGGTGTGGACACGCCGGACAACGGACACCCGCCATCAAAGAATTGTACGCTCAAAGTCGAAGTCACTTGGATGTTGATTACTGATGTCAGCACTCGAATAAATACACTCGGCCTCAAGTGTACGGTGCCTGCGTGTGTTTATTGTGTCCTGACGATATGTAAATCATAAAGAAATTGGCACATGATGAATAATATTATATTATATAATAGGGGGTACCACCTTTGGTGCAATTGAAGGGACCCACAGCCTCGTAGAAGAAAATAAAGAGTATTCAAAGAAGACCTTGTGGATTCTCACTGCACACTTTAATCTGTTCTTCTCCTACCACCTCTATTCTTTTTTTATTAATTGTTCTATTTTATTGCATTGCTACAGTTTACAGAGAACACACACATATATATATATAACAATTATATTATATAAATAAACAAATAAAGTAATTATATTATATATATATATATATATATATTATATATATATATATATATATATATATATATATATATATATATATATATATATATATATATATATATATATATTGGTTTAATTGACAAGTGATACAAACTTGAGGGTTGTGGCAAACAGGACAAACTGAGGGCGCTGAACCCAAGTTTTCTCGTTATTATGGTAAGGCAAGAAGGCACCCCATGCCACCCCTGCCCAACCTCCGCCCGTCCTACACACCCCCTGCCCAACCTCCGCCCATTCTGTACCGCCCCTCTCTCATTCCCCCCCCCCCCAACAACCTCCACCGAGACCACGCCCCTCCCAACCACGCCCCGCTCCTCCCCACGCCCCGCCCCGCTGCCCACAATGTCGTGAGGAAAGCAGCAGCGGCCGGGGTGGAGAACTGAGCTCCACCTGTTATTGTTGTTTTTGATTCAGCTACTCCGAACGAAACGTCCATGTAGCACGGGCTATAGTGAGCCCGTAATGGCTGGATGAACTCCGCCGTCATCCAGTAGTTATGTATGACACCTGACGGGTCTTATGACACCTGACGGGTCTCAGGGGAGTGAACACAGGACTTGAGAGGAAAGCTGAGCAACAACGGCGTTGCAAGCGTTGCTCCTCAGCAATGCTGTGTGTGTGTGTATTGTGTGGTTATTATTGCTGCTTAAAGCTGCCACCACAGAAAACCTCGCGCTTGCCACCTCCAGGATACGCTCCCACCTTCGCGGTTGTCTCCTGCACGCTCCGGGGAGCCCCAGGCTACCCCCCCCCCTTCTTTCTCCTGTGTGCGCCCCCTCCTGTGAGCCTCCCCCATTTTGTGATGTTCTCCGTCATCCCACTATCTTGCCACCCTTACATTGTCTTCTCTTCACTATCATTACTAACTGGTATTGTGTTAACTTTATTATATCAAGTTTGACACTCGTTAAAATTGCTACATCAAGCTTCTCACTCGTTATCTTCGCTCTGCTAAGCTTACTCGTGCCAGCTTGACTTCTCAACGTTTCGCGTCTCGTTAACAATAGCCGCACTAACGAGCACTGCTCCCGTTACGTGGAAACTAATCAGTTTGCTCCTAATATGTTTACCAGAAATTAACGCCCAACAAGCTCGTAACTTCTGGCAATTATCAAGCGACTTCAACAAGTTCTTGAAGGCTGTTAACGGAGCTCTTCTATAAGACAGTCTCTGACGCTTGTGTCAGAGACTGTCACTGAAGATCACAGGAACTTTGTGCAGTTTCTGGACGAGACGTCGACCTGTTTCCCGCCATCCGCCGCCCGCCGCTCTCACAGTCTCCCGCCACACTCACAGCCACACTCACCGCCCCTTAACACTCTACAAATTCATTTACTGAAGGGAGACAAACGACACAGATCGGCATCATTTGTTTACATTAAAGACGCGGTCAATAAATATTACCCAAGTTGGTCGTTGTCCTTGCAGGTGTTATATGTTAAAATATATCTTGCCGCGTAAACTGGTCGCCCCCATTCTCTCTGTCTGTCTGTCTCTGTCTGTCTGTCTGTCTGTCTGTCTGTCTGTCTGTCTGTCTCTCTCTGTCTGTCTGTCTCTCTCTCTCTCTCTCTCTCTCTCTCTCTCTCTCTCTCTCTCTCTCTCTCTCTCTCTCTCTCTCTCTCTTCCTAGCTTTGTCTCTGCCGCTGTTGGTGTCTATCTCTGTGTTTTTTCTGTTTATTTTTCTGTCACTCTCTTTGCCCTGGTCGACCCGGTCTCTCTACAGGCCTCTCTCTTTCTCTGCTTCTGTCTGCCTCGGTCTCAATCTGTCTTTTTGTCTCTGTCTTCTTCCCGCGTATCTCTCCCTGTCTCTTTCTTTTATTTATATCGTGTAATATTCTTCCACTGGCGTGGGGCTGGACCGTCGTGGGAGGAGCCTGGCGGCCTGAAGTATGATCAAAATATAAGTTACCAGTTTGCTTTTAGAAATGGACGCGGGGCTTGGGAAAGCTTTTCAAGCTGTGGGAAGATCATCTGTTTTATGACACTACAGCCAAAGTATGATTATCAAAAAAATATATGTTAAATATCCTGATCAGTGCATAATTGTTCGTATTATTATAAAAATAAATTATCAAATTATTATTTTGTTAAGCATTTAGACAAGCATAGCTGGCGGACAATGTCAAAATAAGTCGTTGGGGGTGAGTATGTGATCGTGGCAGGCTGTTCCCTCTTAAATTCTAGAAACCCGCACCAGCCTATGTCCGTCCCGTACAGGACACCAATCCCCCTGCAAAGTTGAGCGAGGCTAGCCCCAAGCGTCAGGCCTTCATCCTTGGACAGACATTTTTCTTTTATTGATACAGAGTGCCGTTCTCCTTGAGAAAAATTGATATCAAAGTGTAAATATTTTTTGGTGAACACGAGATAGTATCAAAACTAGCCATGACCGTGGTGCAGGGACGGTGTCATAACTAGCCTCGACGCTGGAGCAGGGACGGTGTCATAACTAGCCTCGACGGTGGTGCAGGGACGGTGTCATAACTAGCCTCGACGCTGGAGCAGGGACGGTGTCATAACTAGCCTCGACGCTGGAGCAGGGACGGTGTCATAACTAGCCTCGACGGTGGTGCAGGGACGGTGTCATAACTAGCCTCGACGCTGGAGCAAAGACAAAGAAGGAGAGGCGGGATTATTTCTTGAAACAAGTACGGCGCCGACTGGAACGAGCACCAACCCGCTACAATAGCAACATTAGCTGATGTATGACCCGCGAGAGCAGCCTCAACAGCTGCTGCATTATCCACAACGGCAGCGGACGCTTGAAGCACGCTACAGTAGAGGCCTGTGCAGCAGCAGACGTTTGAAGCACGCTGCATTAGAGACCTGTGCAGCAGCGGATGCTTGAAGCACACTGCATTAGAGACCTGTACAGCAGTGGACGCTTGAAGCACGCTACAGTAGAGACCTGTGCAGCAGCGGATGTTTGAAGCACGCTACAGTAGAAGCCTGTGCAGCAGCGAACGCTTGAAGCACGCTACAGTAGAGACCTGTGCAGCAGCGGATGTTTGAAGCACGCTACAGTAGAAGCCTGTGCAGCAGCGGACGCTTGAAGCACGCTACAGTAGAGACCTGTGCAGCAGCGGACGCTTGAAGCACGCTGCATTAGAGGCTTGTGCAGCAGCGGACGCTTAAAGCACGCTACAGTAGAAGCCTGTGCAGCACCGGACTCAAGCTTCCCAATAATACTGTGAATAATGTGGCAAGACGTGACGCTGCTTCTCGCTTCCCGCCCCGCCGTCGCCACCTCCCTCACGCCCACCAATCGCCGGCATTATTGGAAATTGTCATTGCTGTGATTGGTCACATCCCAGCAACAGCTTGCAGGAGAATGCTGCAATATAAGCAACAGCTTCAGGGTCTTGGACAGATATTAATGCCCACCATCTGGGTTGGTACTTACAGGACCCCACGACGCCACTAGACCCCACGACGCCACTAGACCCCACGACGCCACTAGACCCCACGACGCACTAGACCCCACGACGCCACTAGACCCCACAACACCACTAGACCCATGACGCCACTAGACCCCACGACGCATTAGACCCACGACGCACTAGACCCCACGACGCCACTAGACCCCACGACGCCACTAGACCCCCACGACGCCATTAGACCCCACGACGCCACTAGACCCCACGACGCCACTAGACCCCACGACGCCGCTACACCCACGACGCAGCTACACCCACGACGCCACTAGACCCCACGACGCCACTAGACCCACGACGCCGCTACACCCACGACGCCGCTAGACCCCACTAGACCCCACTAAACCCCACGACGCCACTAGACCCCACGACGCCACTAGACCCCACGAGACCCCACTACGCCACGAGACCCCACGACGCCGCTACACCCACGACGTCGCTACACCCCACGACGCCACTAGACCCCACGACGCCACTAGACCCCACGACGCCACTAGACCCACGACGCCGCTACACCCGCGACACCATTAGACCCCACGACGCCACTAGACCCCACAACACCACTAGACCCATGACGCCACTAGACCCCACGACGCACTAGACCCACGACGCACTAGACCCCACGACGCCACTAGACCCCACGACGCCACTAGACCCCTACGACGCCATTAGACCCCACGACGCCACTAGACCCCACGACGCCACTAGACCCCACGACGCCGCTACACCCACGACGCAGCAACACCCACGACGCCACTAGACCCCACGACGCCACTAGACACCACGACGCCACTAGACCCCACGACGCCACTAGACCCACGACGCCGCTACACCCACGACGCCACTAGACCCCACGAGACCCCACTACGCCACGAGACCCCACGACGCCGCTACACCCACGACGCCGCTACACCCCACGACGCCACTAGACCCCACGACGCCACTAGACCCCACGACGCCACTAGACCCACGACGCCGCTACACCCGCGACACCATTAGACCCCACGACGCCACGAGACCCCACGACGCCACGAGACCCCACGACACCACGACGCTACTAGACCCCACGACGCCACTAGACCCCACGACGCCGCTAGACCCCACGACGCCGCTAGACCCCACGACGCCACTAGACCCCACGACGCCACTAGACCCCACGACGCCACTAGACCCCACGACGCCACTAGACCCCACGACACCACTAAACCCCACCCCACGACCCCACTAGACCCCACGACCCCACGACGCCACGAGACCCCACGACGCCACTAGATCCCACGACGCCACTAAACCCCACCCCACGACCCCACTAGACCCCACGACGCCACTAGACCCCACGACGCCACGAGACCCCACGACGCCACGAGACCCCACGACGCCACTAGACACCACGACACCGCTAGACCCCACGACGCCACTAGACACCACGACGCCGCCACTAGACCCCACGACGCCGCTAGACCCCACGACGCCACTAGACCCACGGCGCCGCTAGACCCCACGACGCCACGAGACACCACGCCACTAGACCCCACGACCCCACTAGACCCCACGAGACCCCACTAAACCCCACCCCACGACCCCACTAGATCCCACGACGCCACTAGACCCCACGACGCCACGAGACCCCACGACGCCACGAGACCCCACGACGCCACTAGACACCACGACGCCGCTAGACCCCACGACGCCACTAGACACCACGACGCCGCCACGAGACCCCACGACGCCACGAGACCCCACGACGCCGCTAGACCCCACGACGCCACTAGACACCACGACGCCGCTAGACCCCACGACGCCACTAGACCCACGGCGCCGCTAGACCCCACGACGCCACGAGACACCACGACTGCGTGTGGACAGCATGGGCCGACCATCACTGAATCTTGGAGCGCTCTCCGTGAACAATTGCTGCCATTCTCCTGGGTGATGACGCGGCACTATTCACAGTGACCCGGAGCCCAGCTGGCCACCCAGCAGGTGTTCACAGTGACACGGAGCCCAGCTGGCCACCTAGCAGGTGTTCACAGGTACCCGGAGCCCAGCTGGCCACTCAGCAGGTGTTCACAGGTACCCGGAGCCCCGCTGGCCACCCAGTAGGTGTTCACAGGGACCCGAAGCCCAGCTGGCCACCCAGCAGGTGTTCACAGGGACCCGGAGCCCAGCTGGCCACCCAGCAGGTGTTCACAGGGACCCGGAGCCCGGCAATAACCGACTTAACCCGCCAATAACCAACTCAACCGGCCAATACCTGACTCATCTCTGTAATATCCGGTTCATCCCGCCAATAAGCAACTCCTGCTGCAGGTACCGACAGGAATACGCCACTCTCACCTGACCAATGATTAATGTCGTTAGTGGCTGACCTTCTCGCCCACACACCAACACCACGCGAGGTGGTCAGTGCCCATTTTTATAGTCATATTCCTTGCTACCGGTTTCCATTATGTGATCTAATAATCATGAAGCATTCATTGAATTGCCTTTTCTGTTTTATTGCCCTAACGATTACCAGGATTTTCAGCTTTTTTCAATATAATGCAATTAGTTTTTGGTGGACTTTTACATTGATTTCTTGTTGCAAGGACGCGGCAGTGAAGCTCTCCCGCTCTCTTTCAGTATGTGTGTGTATGTGCATGTATATATATATATATATATATTATATATATATATATATATATATATATATATATATATATATATATATATATATATATATATATATATATTAATTATAATTTCACACACACATCTCGTAATAGAATTCTATGACCAAGCAACATAAATTAGGCAAGAAAGAAGGGTGGACAGACAGCATTTTCTTGAATTGTCAGAAAGCCTTTGACACAGTACCCCATAAAAGGCTGTTACAAAAGTTGGATAAACAGGCAGGAGTAAAAGGTAAGGTGCTCCAGTGGATAAGGGAGTATCTAACAACAAACAGCGAGTAACTGTGAGGGGAAGACATCAGAGTGGCAAGATGTCACCAGCGGAGTCCCACAGGGCTCTGTACTTGGACCCATCCTGTTTCTTATATACGTAAACGACCTTCCAGAAGGTATAGACTCATTCCTCTCAATGTTTGCTGATGATGCAAACATTATGAGAAGAATCAAGACAGATGAAGATAGACAGAGACTACAGGACGACCTGGACAAACTTGTGGAATGGTCTAAAAAATGGCTACTTTAAGTTCAACTCAGGAAAGTGAATAGTAATGAAATTAGGCGAAGATAGCAGGAAGCTAAACACATCTGGGAGTTGAAATATTGCAAGAGTCAAATAGAAAGATCTGGGAGTTATCACACCAAACCTGTCCCCAGAAGCCCACATCAAAAGGATATCATCAGCGGCATATGCTAGATTGGCCAACATAAGAACTGTCTTTAGACACTTACGTAAGGAATCGTTCAGGACTTTGTATACCAATTATGTCAGACCAATCCTGGAGTATGTAGCTCCAGCCTGGAGTCCATACCTAGTTAAACATAAGACAAAATTAGAGAAGATTCAGAGGTACGCCACCAGACTAGTCCCAGAACTGAGAGGTATGAGCTGCGAGGAAAGGCTGCGGGAGCTAAACTTCACGTCCCTAGAAGACAGAAGAGTAAGGGGGAGACATGATCACTGCCTACAATATTCTCATGGGAACTGACAGGATGGACAAAAACAAACTATTTAGCACGGGTGAAACACGCACAAGGGGACACAGGTGGAAACTGAGTACCCAAATGAGCCACAGAGACATTATAAAGAGTTTTTGTCAGTGTCAGAGTAGTTAACAGATGGAATGCATTAGGCAGTGATGTGATGGAGGCTGACTCCATACAGTTTCAAATATAGATTTGATAGAGCCTAATAGGGTCCCGATAGGCTCAGGAACCTGTACACAAGTTGATTGACAGTTGAGAGGCGGGACCAAAAAGACAGAGTTCAACCCCCGCAAACACAACTAGGTGAGTACACACACACACACACTAGGAGTTGTTTTCATTCCTTATTACTCTCAGACACGCAATTATTCCCACACCGTCACACTCACGGTCACAGTACTTCCCACACCGTCACACTCTCGATCATGGTAGTTCCCACACCGTCACACTCACAGTACTTCCCACACCGTCACACACTCATTTACAGTAGTTCCCACACCGTCACACTCACAGTACTTCCCACACCGTCACACACTCATTCACAGTAGTTCCCACACCGTCACACTCACAGTACTTCCCACACCGTCACACTCTCGATCATGGTAGTTCCCACACCGTCACACTCACAGTACTTCCCACACCATCACACACTCATTCACAGTAGTTCCCACACCGTCACACTCACAGTACTTCCCACACCGTCACACTCACAGTACTTCCCACACCGTCACACTCTCGATCATGGTAGTTCCCACACCGTCACACTCACAGTACTTCCCACACCATCACACACTCATTCACAGTAGTTCCCACACCGTCACACTCACAGTACTTCCCACACCGTCACACTCATAGTACTTCCCACACCGTCACACTCTCGATCACAGCAGCTCTAATTAATCAGCCGGTAGTGGACGGGATCAACTGTAATTAACCTAATCCCCCTTTACTCGGCTTTATTACCTAATATAGATGGAGTAATATCTGGCTGAACCACTCACGCAGAATATGATCCCATTAACGATGTATAAACGACAAAATCAGTAGGATTTCTCAATGTTTACACCAATACATCACGTTAATGTGACCTCATTATGCACAGGTTAGTATGGATTTAATGCTGGTAGACTCAAGTGTACTACCAGTTACTCTTATGACACAAATTAGGAAGCATTAGAAGAAATTATTTAATGAACGTGATAACCCATGATAATATGAAGTCTATAACACTGAGAGGAAAGTGGGATATAATGTATAATATATTGACTGACTGACAGGTCACTTAGAGCAAATTGAACCTCCATGCACAACCATGTCTGAGCGTTGTAATAAAGTGTTGTATCTGTATTGCAACTTAAGGCACTGTTCTTGGCACAATATGTATACCCGGACATATTGCAACTTAAGGCACTGTTCTTGGCACAATATGTATACCCAGACATATTCCAACTTAAGGCACTGTTCTTGCACAATATGTATACCCGGACATATTGCAACTTAAGGCACTGTTCTTGGCACAATATGTATACCCGGACATATTGCAACTTAAGGCACTGTTCTTGCACAATATGTATACCCGGACATATTGCAACTTAAGGCACTGTTCTTGGCACAATATGTATACCCGGACATATTGCAACTTAAGGCACTGTTCTTGGCACAATATGTATACCCGGACATATTGCAACTTAAGGCACTATTCTTGGCACAATATGTATACCCGGACATATTGCAACTTAAGGCACTGTTCTTGGCACAATATGTATACCCGGACATATTGCAACTTAAGGCACTGTTCTTGGCACAATATGTATACCCGGACATATTGCAACTTAAGGCACTGTTCTTGGCACAATATGTATACCCGGACATATTGCAACTTAAGGCACTGTTCTTGGCACAATATGTATACCCGGACATATTGCAACTTAAGGCACTGTTCTTGGCACAATATGTATACCCGGACATATTGCAACTTAAGGCACTGTTCTTGGCACAATATGTATACCCGGACATATTGCAACTTAAGGCACTGTTCTTGGCACAATATGTATACCCGGACATATTGCAACTTAAGGCACTGTTCTTGGCACAATATGTATACCCGGACATATTGCAACTTAAGGCACTGTTCTTGGCACAATATGTATACCCGGACATATTGCAACTTAAGGCACTGTTCTTGCACAATATGTATACCCAGACATATTGCAACTTAAGGCACTGTTCTTGGCACAATATGTATACCCGGACATATTGCAACTTAAGGCACTGTTCTTGGCACAATATGTATACCCGGACATATTGCAACTTAAGGCACTGTTCTTGGCACAATATGTATACCCGGACATATTGCAACTTAAGGCACTGTTCTTGGCACAATATGTATACCCGGACATATTGCAACTTAAGGCACTGTTCTTGGCACAATATGTATACCCGGACATATTGCAACTTAAGGCACTGTTCTTGGCACAATATGTATACCCGGACATATTGCAACTTAAGGCACTGTTCTTGGCACAATATGTATACCCGGACATATTGCAACTTAAGGCACTGTTCTTGGCACAATATGTATACCCGGACATATTGCAACTTAAGGCACTGTTCTTGGCACAATATGTATACCCGGACATATTGCAACTTAAGGCACTGTTCTTGGCACAATATGTATACCCGGACATATTGCAACTTAAGGCATTGTTCTTGGCACAATATGTATACCCGGACATATTGCAACTTAAGGCACTTTTCTTCATCAACATCACACTAATACAATAGGCATCATGCTACAGTGTTCACGCTGTTATAATACAGTAGTCATGATAATACAGTAGTCACACTGCTTTACGGGAATATATTTGTTATAGACCGTCGCCGTAAATAAACCTAAATAAGGAACTTGTTACGCTGCCATAGTCACGCTGTCATAGTCACGCTGCCGTAGTCACGCTGTCATAGTCACGCTGCCGTAGTCACGCTGTCATAGTCACGCTGTCATAGTCACGCTGCCGTAGTCACGCTGTCATAGTCACGCTGCCGTAGTCACGCTGTCATAGTCACGCTGCCGTAGTCACACTGCCGTAGTCACGCTGCCGTAGTCACGCTGTCACAGTCACGCTGCCGTAGTCACGCTGTCATAGTCACGCTGCCGTAGTCACGCTGTCATAGTCACGCTGCCGTAGTCACGCTGTCATAGTCACGCTGCCGTAGTCACGCTGCCATAGTCACGCTGCCATAGTCACGCTGCCATAGTCACGCTGCCATAGTCACGCTGCCATAGTCACGTTGCCATAGTCACGCTGCCATAGTCACGCTGCCATAGTCACGCTGCCGTAGTCACGCTGTCATAGTCACGCTGCCGTAGTCACGCTGCCGTAGTCACGCTGCCGTAGTCACGCTGCCATAGTCACGTTGCCATAGTCACGCTGCCATAGTCACGCTGCCATAGTCACGCTGCCGTAGTCACGCTGCCGTAATCGTGCTGCCATAGTCACGCTGCCATAGTCACGCTGCCATAGTCACGCTGTCATAGTCACGCTGCCGTAGTCACGCTGCCGTAGTCACGCTG